>NW_021130993.1:0-1130 GCF_004193835.3 Ostrinia furnacalis
TTTGTTACGCGATAGCTCCGCCAATTATGAACCGATTTGAACAAATCTTTTTTCAGCGTATAGGTAATATCTCAAGGGTGGTCCCATTTAAATTTAATAATTGTTCGGGAGAAGTAAATGATACGAAGTACTCTTTTAAAACATGACATTTATGTACTTGTTAAACAATGAAATTGTGATTATAAAGAATTAGGTGGACGCGTGCGATCGGGTGCCGGAGCGGCGGCGAATAGACCGAGGCGACGGGCGGCGCGGCGCGTGCGGCGGTCGATGCTCCGCCCCCCGCGCCCCGCTCCCGCTGGATGACAGCGCGCCGTGTGCGCGCACAATAATAAAAAAAACAACCCCCAAGGGTGGAAAATTGGGGATGAACTTTTTTATACGCAATATCTCCGCCGATTATAAACCAATTAGAACGATTACTATTTTGTTGAATAGGTATTATCAAAAGGGTGGTTTCATGCGAATTTGAAGAAAATTTTCACCCCCAAGGGTGGAAAATTGGGGATGAACTTTTTTATAATATACATTAAGAATATGGTCTCAATGTACTGCCTACCTTCAGTGGTAACATCAAGGTAATAATCAACTTCAGTTTGGTCCTCTACAAAACACAGATTATTAAAACCATATCTATCTGGTGCTCTTCGAGTTCTCTTTGGTCTCTCACATGCAGTACTTGGTATCATCTCTACTTCTGGGGTAGTATCATGAAAATCATCTTCAGTACTTACCGAAGAAGCATCTAGATCTGGTACATAAGAGCTGTCTCTGTCATATTCTTCAGAATATGAAGTCTCTGGTCTAATCTGGTCGTCTGACATATCTGGCCTGCACTCTGGTATTACTGGCACGTCCTCTGGTAAAGATTTACTTTCAACTACTATGTCCACGGTGTTCTTCTCTGGATGTTCCATGATAATGATGTCTCTACTTGTGGTCACAGAGTTAGTAGCTGGATCATATACCCGGTATCCCTTCACGTTCTCAGCGTAGCCGACGAGAATTAGCTGCTTCGCCTTCTTGTCCCACTTGTTGCGTCTCTCCTTTGGGATATGTGTCATCACAGTACTTCCAAAAACTCGCAAATGGCTCAAGTTTGGCTTCTGGCCTGTCCAGATCTCGTAGGG
>NW_021130994.1:0-652 GCF_004193835.3 Ostrinia furnacalis
CCCCTGCGCCGACGCCGGCTGCAGGTGCCCGCGGGGTTGACCCCCCGCAGAGTGCATCCCGGTCATTCCCTAGGTGGGCACTGAAGCTCCTGAACAGGGAGCTCCTGGTGGAGGCCTCTATGGTGGCGGCGTGGGCGCCCAAGCGCCCACAACCTGTCGATGTGGAAACCGAGGCCGAATGGTTCCGGGGCGCGATGCACCGCATATGTGATGCCTCGATGCCCCGGGTCGGCTCTCGGCACTCTGGACGGCGACAGTCGCCCTGGTGGTCGCCCGAAATTGCAAGACTGCGTGCGGTCTCCATTCGGGCGAGCCGCCGGTGCACTAGACACCGCCGTCGCCGCCGCCTGCGGCGCGACGAGCCCGTCGCGTTCGCGGAGGAGGAAGCCCGGCTGCACCGCGAATATCGCGCTGCGAAGGACGCCCTGCGGCTGGCCATCAGGCGGGCCAAGGAGCAGAACATGGAGAGACTCTTGGAGGCGCTCGAAGCGGATCCGTGGGGGAGCCCATACAAATTGGTACGCGGCAAGTTGCGCCCGTGGGCCCCCCCTATGACTGAGCGTCTCCAGCCCCAGCAGCTGCGGGACATCGTTTCGGCGTTGTTCCCGCAGGAGCGGGAGGGTTTTGTCCCTCCCGCTATGGGCGGGCCGTC
>NW_021130995.1:0-622 GCF_004193835.3 Ostrinia furnacalis
TGATTTCTATACTTTCCCTAAAATTAAGAATAAATTGCGTGGTCAGAGATTTTCATCACCTGAAGAAGCTGTGGAAGCCTACAAAACGGCCATTTTGGAGACCCAAACTTCCGAATGCAATGGTTGCTTCAATGATTGGTTTCGTGTATGGAAAAATGTGTCAAAGTTCGCGGAGAATACTTTAAAAAGCAATAAATACATTTTTAAATAGTAATGTTGTTTCACTTCCTTGATTCCCGAAATTTTCAGTGCCGCCCTCGTAGCTAGCCAAGTGGACGTAGAATAAGCCCGGCCATTAACCAAAGCGAACAGAAAAATGCTCCCACTGGGAATCGAACCCGGGACCCTCTGGGCTTATGGCAGGTGAACTAAAATCCTATCGTCCAAATTCAGCAGACCATTTTGCCCCCATTAGGAATCGAACCCTGGACCCTCTGGGCTTAAGGCAGGTGGACTAAAATACTATCGTCCAAATTCAGCAGACCATTTTGCCCCCACTGGGAATCGAACCCGGGACCCTCTGGGCTTAAGGCAAGTGGACTAAAATCCTATCGTCCAAATTCAGCAGACCATTTTGCCCCCATTAGGAATCGAACCCTGGACCTCTGGCTTTAAGACAGAT
>NW_021130996.1:0-569 GCF_004193835.3 Ostrinia furnacalis
TTGTATTGTAGAATTGGTTTTAACTCAATAATGCAACTCCATTCTTTATTCTACACAGTGGTCGAAAACTAGCTTAGATTAGGACGAAAACCAATTTTTTTGGACGAAAACTAGCGAAATCGCCTCTTTTGCATAAAATATTTTGTATAAAAAAATCGTGATATTTACTTATTCTTATGTAATATTAACGTAAAGTAGACTATATAAGGACTAAAACGACATAATATGATACATATATGTAAGGGTATTTCAAGATATTCATTTCGCATCACAAAGCTGGCAACTCCGCTAATTTTTTTTTTTTTTTTTTTTTTTTTTTTTAATGTGATAGGAGGCAAACGAGCAGACAGATCACCTGATGGTAAGTGATTACCGTCGCCCATAGACACCCGCAATTGGACGAGAACCAACGTACTTACCCTACTTAATCAAAATAATATGATCTTCACAGGTTGGGTTTTTATTGGGGGTCAAGCTAAGATCCTGGTTACACAGGAGTTGCAGTCGGGGGAACAAGAGGTGGGAATAGTCACGTTTTCATTAAAATATGAGCACACTCATACCAAAAA
>NW_021130998.1:0-706 GCF_004193835.3 Ostrinia furnacalis
AGTAGCAGTGGCGTCGAAGACCATAGACTGATGCGCCCCTCTCTCGCAGTTGTTCGGCGAGCGCGCTACTCCCAGCACCCCCCGCGCGTGTCTTGGGACACGAAGCAGTAGCGCCGCGCCACGGTGTTTAGTATTTGCGGTTTTATCAACAAAGCAAGAAGGTTCACTAACCAGTAGCAGTGGCGTCGAAGATCATAGACTGATGCGCCCCTCTCTCGCAGTTGTTCGGCGAGCGCGCTACACCCAGCGACCCCCCGCGCGTGTCTTAGAAGTCTTAGAACACATTACGCATCTTGGACGTATTTGCGACTTTATCAACCAAGTAACAAGGTTCACTAACCAGTAGCAGTGGCGTCGAAGACCATAGACTGATGCGCCCCTCTCTCGCAGTTGTTCGGCGAGCGCGCTACTCCCAGCGCCCCCCGCGCGTGTCTTAGGACACATCACGCATCTTGGTCGTATTTGCGACTTTATTAACCAAGAGAGAAGGTTCACTAACCAGTAGCAGTGGCGTCGAAGACCATAGACTGATGCGCCCCTCTCTCGCAGTTGTTCGGCGAGCGCGCTACTCCCAGCGCCCCCCCGCGCGTGTCTTAGGACACATTACGCATCTTAGACGTATTTGCGACTTTATCAACCAAGTAACAAGGTTTACTAACCAGTAGCAGTGGCATCGAAGACCATAGACTGATGCGCCCCTCTCTCA
>NW_021130999.1:0-2036 GCF_004193835.3 Ostrinia furnacalis
TGTGTTTAATATCGTAAAAAAAAATTCGATGATATTAAAAGAAAAGATGCCGACGTTAAATAATTATGCCACTTTCTACAAAAAGAAGTGAAATCCCACCAAAAACATTCTGTAAAAAATTAGCCAAGTCTCGATGGAGCTGCCTGTTTATCTCTAAAAAGTAATGAAATTTAGACAAAGTCGTGCCAAGTCTATGGTTCCTTACTGCGATTTCTTTATTATTATATTTAATGTTGTGTGACTTGGCCGTTGAACAATCTTTATTAAGATAATCATAAATAAGTATTATTGAAATACGCAGCTTTATTAAGCCTACAATTGACTGGTTATTGCATCAACGTTTTCCAAGTGCAATTTATTTTCCATCGTCAATGGGTAGCGGATTTGGCGACAGATTGGTGCAATGGTGTCATGGAGCATCTGGTTTGGTACCCTTCAACGGCCAAGTCACACAACATTAAATATAATAATAAAGAAATCGCAGTAAGGAACCATAGACTTGTCACGACTTTGTCTAGATTTCATTACTTTTTAGAGATAAACAGGCAGCTCCATCGAGACTTGGCTAATTTTTTACAGAATGTTTTTGGTGGGATCTTATTTATATGTATTCTTTAGCTTAGAAATGAGTATGTTCTAAATACATAGTTGAATTTTAATGTATACCTGTGTACCCGTTTCTTGCACTGCTTGCTAGTCCTGTAGGCCAAGGACGCTAAATGTAGGCTGAGGATAAATTTGATTTTGGATATATGGAATAAGAATTACTTTATTGCGGATCGAATGATGAGTCCATACATACATTTGTCATCTAAAATCGTCATTAACATTTTACCATTTCACGCATCCTAGCCGAATAGGACCTTATTATTGACCATTTTAGCAATAAAGTTTATTTATTATTAATATATTATTAAAAACTAATATTATTAAACTAAACGAATTATTAGCCACCAACCAAGGTATGGATTAACTGGGCTCAAAAGCGAAATTGCATAGATAGACATAGGGTAAATGGTACTCATTACCTGATAAATGTAATATGTATGAACTTATTTAACACTTTTCTGGACAGTAACTCAGACACTATAGCAGTTCAGTGTCCAGGAAAGTGTTAAGCAGCTAAGAAACTCTTTAATGCTCCTCAAACTAACACAAAAATTGTAATTGATCGATCGATTAATTGAGCTGCAGCCGCAGACCTCCGAGGCGCAGGAGGCACACAAATTGTAAAACAGCTGTTGAGTTTCTAAATAGATAAATTAGTGTTGCCGAACTATCTGAAAAAGCCTTATTGTAAATTGCCAAACTATCGATAGTTATGAAGTTAGAACAATCGATAGTATTGATACTATCTATAGTATCGATAGCTTTTTATTCAAAAGCGACAATACTATCGATAGTATCGATACTATCAATAGTTTATTCTTCACGAGCAACAATTGCACATATTATTATTTTTTTTTCTCCTCTTATTATCTACGATCGGCCATCCATAGCCATAATCAGATGTGTTCTGGGAGCGGATTATTTGACTGGTATTCCATTGAATAGCAAAGTCCATCACTGGTAAGAGCTCTAATTTCTCTCGCTGAGCTCGAGAATGTGCCATCTCTTGAGGCGCTTTGTATCTTCGTCCATTAGCAGGTTCTTGGCCAGCGCGTTGCTATGTCTGTCGAGTCTCTGTCTGTACTTTTTGCTGTAGTTGCTCACTTCCTCCTTTACAGTCGGCATCTCAAGGTATTATATAAATAAATATTCAATAGTATTGCCTCGTTTTGAGCCAGGCCAGGCCAATTGAGATACCTAGGCCTATCGATAGTGGACTATTGATCGGCAACACTAAGATAAAAGACACTGATTTTCTTCGGGCAGGACGACGCTCACGCTGCCGCGGCGCGAGACAATCGCGATCCAGCAGCTGCTGCTGCAGCACTACCCCATCATGGCGGACGTGTTCCCGCCGCCCGCGCCCCGCACGCTGCCCGCGCGCCGCCGCCGCTCGCCCGCCGCCTTCCGCCGCACCGTCTACCGGC
>NW_021131000.1:0-596 GCF_004193835.3 Ostrinia furnacalis
AAAAAATAAAAATAAAACAACAATGGGGAATTGGGGATGTTGCCTGGGTCAAAAAGCAAGAGTTTTAATGAGTCCGTCAGTTAACTTATCAAAAAATACTCTACACGTATTTTTCACTTTTTCAAACTAATGAAAATTTAAAGAGATAAAGCGCCCCAAAGTTCATAAGAAGAGGCCCGTGACGTCAACGCTTGCTTAAAAATGCCGCACGTTGTGACGTCGTTAGAGATGGGTTTCCGGGTAAAAACCCACATGAGGGTAAAAACCCAATAAAAACCCGTTTCATTCCACCCGTGGGTATTTACACCGGGTGAAAACAAATAATTTTATAATTATTTCAATTGGTATCTTTTCTTTATTTTTATTGAATTTTTCTCATTTAAGTTTATTGATTAATAAGTAATAAGTCAAATTTAACACTAATATGCATTTATATCGTGGCCAAATCGTAAAATTCATCACGTTATGATGTTGTGACCAATTATTTTATAAAATGGTGTTATTTCAAGAATCGTTGAACCGATTTAAAAGAAATTTAGTAGGAACACAATAATTTGTGATCATGGCAAGGACATGGAGGGGGGGATGCCAAAGAT
>NW_021131001.1:0-1641 GCF_004193835.3 Ostrinia furnacalis
TGTAACAAACATAGAAAAAAAAAAACATACGGGTCGAATTGAGAACCTCCTCCTTTTTTTTGAAGTCGGTTGAAAACTACCTACCACGCATGTTTCTTCTCAAATACCTGAATTATTCATGAGACTAATATTAGCAGAGGTTATTCTGGCTACAGGACGGCTTTGGAGGGTCAATAAATCATGTTAAGTGCCTAAAAACTGTTTGAATTTCGGCCAACTAATATCCCAGGCCATTAGGCAGAAAGTAAAGCCAAATACCAACTTTATCTCTGTGTAAAAGTTTTTCAGCCTGGATTAATTTTGAGTGGGTTAGGTACAGGCTTTTGGTGGGTAAGTACTACCTACGGATAAACTGGGTAAGTGGGTATCTTTACGTAGGCCGTATTAGCGCCTACTAATTGCCCTTTTAAGACTGTATTACGTGAATGGAACAAGATAGGTCCCCATCACAGATCACAGAAACTAAAGGGAGATGTGACAAGGGGGCGGGGCCGTCGCAGCAATATGCCCAAAAACAGAACACATTGCTCGTGACAGCAATGAAGACAGCAGCGACGACATAATGTAAACTGTTTACATTGCTTGCGTAGTACTAAAGATTATTCGAACGTTGAGTACTGATACCGCAGTGGATAATGAGCAAATGTTTTGATTACTTTGTATGTGTGAATTTCTAAGGGACAATATTATTTGATCCTCTAAAAACTAATTGATCTTTTTTGTATGTGCACTTTTAAAAATAAATGATGTATTTTATTATATTTTATCTTTATATTAATTATTGGGTCTATATTAGTTGATCTACGGATAAATTATGAATGATCTTCATTTAAGGTAACATAATATTTATGTTCAACATACTCTTTTAATATTTCGCACCTTTAAAGTTAAACCGTTACTAAACGAATTTTTCGCAAAAATGAGTTATCAACGCCATCTTACTAAAGGACACGTAAACTATAATATGAAATAGACCACTTCTTCAAAATTGCCTTCTTACGCCATCTAGCGTTAAAGCATAACGTTACTAAGCCAAACTTTGAACGGCTCGCTAAATACAATAACGGGTCTATGCAAGTAAGAACGTGTTTCTTGCGGAGTGATGACGAAAGTTTAAATTCATAATGTGATTATTTGGATAGTAACGGCCGTTCGACACAAAAATGGTAAGTTGTTTGGTTTTTTTAATGAGTAAAGTGTGACTATATGTTTAAACACAGTTTTCGTTTAAAAAAAATACACAATTCATTATAAAATTTCTTTGGTAAACGGTAACAGTTGGTATAGTCACAGTTTGCCTTTATTTTTTTAGGTATTTATCTAATAATATTTATCACTAAAGGGTGCCTATTTCGTTAATTACAGTTTTCAATAAGCAATGAGTAAATTTTATGATAGGTATGCCTAGTTACAATAGTGAAACATTTTTTTAGTCTATAAAAAAATATATATAGATTAAAAGCATTTATTTGCTCTAGGTGATGTCGTATTTCCGGAACCCACGTTTGGCTCTCATTATGGAAGCTGTGGACGCTGAAAAAGATTCCTCATGTTTCGAAGAACCCAAGCAAACATCTATCGACGAACTTAATATAATTTTAACTATATTTTTAACTTTTCCCGGTCTAAATGTAAGACTGG
>NW_021131003.1:0-4590 GCF_004193835.3 Ostrinia furnacalis
TTATGCGCCGAAGAGATCCTGTACAAGGACACACCTCTGAGCACGCTGTCCATGCTGCGTTCTACGCAGATTTGCGCGCGCGCAGAATGCTCATAACATCGATACGACCGTCAGCGCCACTTTTAACCGCCTCTGTGGTCTAGTGGTATGACCACCTGCTTTAGACGCAGAGGTCCCGGGTTCGATTCCCAGTGGGGACAGATTTTTCTGTTCGGTTTGGTTGGTGGTAGGGCTTGTTCTAAGTCCGCCTGGATATCTACCACCATCTTACCTAAATCTGTCGCCATAACAACAATGTTAACAGAATTGTTGTGTTCCGTCAGTTAGAGGTAAGATAGCCAGTTCCTCCATGGTTGAGGATTCCGGGTGAAGCTCGCTTCCATCTTCGGCCTGATCAACACTTACCATCAGGTGAGATACAGGTCAAGAGCTTCCTCGTTGGGGATAAAAAAAAAACTCTCATGAAGTGCAAAATATTTTTATGAAGATTTATTTGTTCTTTCTAGATGGCCCAAACAACCCTAAAACAAAAGAACGCTTCGCAAGAGCAGTTGGAAATTATCCGGGAGTGCATCGACCGGCTGACCGGCATGGGCGAGGTGGAGCGGCTGCGGCGCCTGGGCTACGGCGTCAACGGGCTGCTGTTCAACGCCGACGACGACTACCGCGCCGAGACCGTGTACCGGGTCGCCAGGTAGGTCATAGTCCGGGAGCATCGACCGGCTGACCGGCATGGGCGAGGTGGAGCGGCTGCGGCGCCTGGGCTACGGCGTCAACGGGCTGCTGTTCAACGCCGACGACGACTACCGCGCCGAGACCGTGTACCGGGTCGCCAGGTAGGTCATAGTCCGGGAGCGCATCGAACAATAGGGTCCCAGTCGACACAGCAATCAACGCATGACATCACTATTGCGCTAAATCAATGAGGGCTATCGTTTTAGCGCTCACCAGTTAGCGCCACTGTAGAGTAAGGTCCTGTCACTTGCTAGTAGCGAAGACAGTGGCACCAACTTGTGAGCGCTAAAGTGGTAGGAGGACTATCCCATTTGCACTCATCAAGATGGCGCCACTGTAGAGTAAGGTCCTGTCAATCGCCAGGGGTGCCAACTGTTAAGAGCGTTTACGTCTAGCGTGGCATGTCAAGTTTAGGTAATTTCGATGCTATTTTTATTCACACAAAAATAATTGTGACTGTGTGCGTGTTCTCACGCTCTATAGTCAAACCAAAATACTTTGATCCACCATCGTAAAAGTGTGCCAGGCTGTCAAGTGACAGCCCAAAGAAACTATAAAATCTTCAAATCTTCCAACACCGACTCTATAATTATAAATAATGGTATACATTAGTCCTAATCAATAATAAATACATAAATTCTTTATCAAATAGTAAATTATCAAAGGCTTTTTACTATTTTGAGAATATTTTATACAGCCTATGTTCAGCAGAAAAAAAAATGAATTTTAATGGTGAGAGATTTTTTCAAATCGGTTCTATTCAAAACAAACTTTTCCTGTTTACTATTCTTTTTTTATCCGGAAAATGCATAACATTTTATTAAGCTATTTTTGTGTTGAATAAAGGAAGAATATTGGTGAAAAAATCACTTTGATTTTTGGGTATTTCACGTTCTTTTAATTTGTGATTTCTTATTGTAAAATGCTTAAATCTAAAAATTTTCTCAGATAACTATTTGCCCAAGGATCTATGCTATAGGATATAAATGTTTGTTAAATCGTTTTCACAGTATTTTTATAAAAATTTCAGCTTGTAAACTGACGCTAAAGTGGAAATTTACAAAACCTGTGTGGACTTATCTTGATATAATTCTTGAATACTAAACTAATCGCAATATTTTCTCAATTAACTATTTAGACGACGAAATTGCCTAACTATTTATGCCTATAACATATTTGTAGTATTACTGGTTAATGATTGTAACGAGTTGAAAAAGTACTGTTTTTGCGCCAAACGGCGTAAACGCTCTTAAGTATAAAAACGATAGCCCTCATTGACTATTATTTTGTCACTTTCAAGTTTCAAGGATAGAGACCGTGTACCAGGTGCGAATACGCCTCCTCACACCTACAAACAACTAGCTCATGACGTCACTGTTGCGCCAACTCAAAGGGCCTATTTGGCAAGTTGCAACAAGCGATCATTTCAAGGTGATGCATGACATTGTTATTTCGTCAAGTTATTGTCACTGTAAATAACCATCTCAGTCATAGTAAATAACCGGGCAGAGGCCAGATACCATTTACCGGGTTACCAGGTAGCAATGCGTTTACTACAGCAATACAAGCTCATGACGTCACTATTGCGCCAAGTCAATTCGTCTACTGGCTGAAGTCTGTTGACTGTCGTTTTGTTTAATCTTCTTGAACTACTTCTTCACTTTTCAGAAACAAAAAACTAAACTCGATTTCGTTACTAAAAATATTTTCAATAAATTAAAAAATTTATTTAAAAAAAATTCTATAAGACAAACATAAAAAATATTTGTTGAATAAGTAAAAAAAATACAAAAAGATTTTCTGCCGAAACCCGGGATTGAACCGGGGACCTTTAGATCTTCAGTCTAACGCTCTCCCAACTGAGCTATTTCGGCGATATTGGTTTTGACGAAATTAGCAATCAGTATCTCTATTGTTTGTTGCTGTTTTTTTTATCTATAAAAATAAATAAAGATAAATTGTATAGGTATTTGCAGTATCTTAAAAACACTGTTTTACCTATAATGCCCGGTTCAAACACAGTTACAGGGCAGTTCTGGTACATTTGCATCAAGACGTAACAGCACGGTTACCGCTTTATTGCCTTGCCAAAATATTTTGTCAGAAAGATTTATTGATAAAATAAATGTTAATATACCTTTTATAAAACTTTTATCATTTTAGCAAACCACAGAAACCAAGAAAAAAGTGAAGAGTTCGCAACAATTGGTATTTTTTATGTGAAAGAAAATCAAAAAGCATTTTTTTAAATCCTATTTATTACCAGCCGATATGTTGTCCTGAAGTGGTGGTAAGGCAAGCAATTTGGGACGTGTATAAGCGCCCTGGAAACGGCCTAAGTACTGAATAAAAAACTATGGCTGGGTTGCACCATCTTACTTTAACTTTGACAAACGTCAAAAATCTGTCAAACTCCATACAAAAAACCGGTTATCGTCATAGTTACGGTCAAAGTTAGGTGGTGCAACTCAGCCTATGACTTTGACCTATTTACAGAAAATAAACGATTTTTATTATCTCAGGTCAAAAGAGCCGGAGCACGTGGAGGCGGCGTGCTCGCTGGGAGCCAAGTACGGGCTGAGCGCGCTCGACGTGTGGCTGCAGCACGCCGCCGCGCACGCGCACGCGCCGCTGCCGCCGCCCGCCGCCGCCACGCGCCAGCCCGGCGCGCACGACAGGTGGGTGACGTCACACAAAACGAAAAAATCAAAATCACACATTTTATTCAGTTAAGACCAATATTTTGGCACTTATGAACGTGAAAAATAATAATAATAACCAGCAAAACCTCGGACGGACAGACAGACGGACATATCGAAACTTTGTCAGGACTTGTCAGGACTACGGAACCCTAAAAAAAGTAACCTTTATTGGGCACTTTACATGTCTCCTTATCTTTTGGGCCTTAC
Source organism: Ostrinia furnacalis (assembly GCF_004193835.3). Taxonomy (NCBI): domain Eukaryota; kingdom Metazoa; phylum Arthropoda; class Insecta; order Lepidoptera; family Crambidae; genus Ostrinia; species Ostrinia furnacalis. The sequence continues at coordinate 3,645 of NW_021131003.1, forward strand.
CTGCGCTTTGCTACTCACTTATTAGCTCCTGGTAGATAGGAATATGACACACGAGAACGTGAACCCGAAACATACTAGAGGTTTGTGTGGTGATGGCGTAACACTATGCTGAAAATTGACCGAGACGAAGCGCTAGATCGCACACCGAAGTATGGGCGACGCACGGGTGGGTAACTGAAATGGTGTTCACAATTACGTCTCGGCCAAATTACTTGCGCCATGAAGCTGTTGATGTTGCCTATAAACTGTTGCTGCTACTGTCGACGTGAGGCTACAGCAAGCCGCCGCCACGTGCCAGCCCGGCGCGCACGACAGGTGGGTGACGTCACTGCTCACTTATTAAATCCTGGTCCGTGAGCACGTACAATTTTGTCCAATGACCCCAAGCTACCCATCCTATTCGCTCGCGCGTAATTATATTGCTGTCGCGACTGTGCGACGGGCGCCCGCAGTGAGTGTGCGAGCGCGACAGCAACATAATTACGCGCCAGCGATAAGGATGGGTAGCTTGGGGTCATTAGACAAAATCCTACGTGCTCGGAGACCGGGCTTTAGTAAATAGGTATAAAATACACGAGAATCCGAAACATACTACAGTAGGCGCGCGAGTTCATGTCCATCCTGAGAAATGCGGTAGTGCTGTTACCTAACTAATTATGCTAATATCGATATCGATAATTATTACCAATTAAGTAGGTCAACCTTATCTATTCTATATTTTTTGCAACTTATAAGTAAGTAAGTATTGCAACGGGGCGTCTAAGCTAGCTCAGTCTGACACCCCGCTGTTTAGTACTAAGTCCCAGTTCGCCTTCTGCGATGAGGGATGTGTACCTATCCAGGATGCCTACAGGGATATTCGACCAAGGAAACGCACAATCAATAACACAATGGCACTTATAATTCAAGTTCCACAATAGTTTCCTTATTCTAGTTTCACTGACTC
>NW_021131005.1:0-2995 GCF_004193835.3 Ostrinia furnacalis
CGAACGAAAGGAAATTAGGGCCGGTTTCCAGTTCCACCAAGGCGGAGCAAAGCCAATCCGATTTCATTCTGGATTCATTCATTATTGGAGAATTAAATCTGATTGGTAATTGAAAACATTTCTCCGCTCCGCTACGCCTTGGTAGAAACAGGGCCTTAATTCGCTTCCATCTTCCATCAGGCGAGATGGAAGCCGAGAGCCGAGAGAACGTGGTGAAAAAAGGGCAAGTATGATAAGTTGATCAAAACAAAAGTATATTTTTGAAGCAATGCATTCAGTTTTATTATTTAAAGTCATCATTTAAGCATTATCCTATTTCGGATCATAAAGGTATACGAGTATTTTGGCAGTTGAATTCTTTTTATGCAAGAGAAGGCAGGTATTTGACCGCAATCGCACCTGGTGTTAAGTGAGATGTAGTCAAGTATGGTACATATCTGCCCTGTAAGTGCCTATTCACTCTCGCCTTGTTTATTAATGTTCTTTTTCACTAACCTTCAGCATAAGTGGCACAGATGGCGAAAGCTCTGTGCAACTCTTTCCTCAGTTCACCGGGCAGGTTGTTCCCGGATGCTTCCCACGCTACCAGGTTGAGGAACTCCTCGCAACTGGCCAGGGGGTTTTGTCTGAAAACACATTGAAGATGTTCATAGTGGAAGTATACACTTTACATACGACTTCTCATTTAAAGGCACTAGACAAACTTAGGCCTGCCGTACACGGTCAGCTTGAAGCAGCTATTATCAACAGCTTCAAACTACGACTGCATAGCCAACTACAATAGACATGTTGACACCACAGTCAATTGACGTACTTTTTAAAACTGTCAAAACGAAACTCTCCCATAGATTTTGTATGGCACTACAAGCAAGTGACGTCACTATTTTGTTAACCCAATTAAACTACTTTTTTCAATTACAATTCGAACAAAAATCGAAATTTAGAGAATTTAAAATAAATTAGGTTTTTAAGACCAGAATGAAGAGTCTTTTTAAAACAGTTGTGGTTTCGAATTATTGGGGTATGGTGTCAAACTGTCTATTGAAATGTCAACTATTTAAAACTGTCTGTTTCCAAGAATGTAACATACGTCAGTGATGCCAATAAGGCCAATATGTATTTGAATATTTATTCAAAAACGAAATTCCACTGTAAAAACATTGTCCAAGATTGGCTACAGTCGTTAGATTATTTGGAGACGGAGAAATTAATTGCTAAATAAACAAATCATTCATACTCAACAAATACACTCGCACATAATATACACTCACACACAATATCACACTCACATTCAATATCACACTCGCACACAATATCACACTCACACACAATATCACACTCACACACAATATCACACTCACACACAATATCACACTCACACACATATGTGAAATTTCTAATGGACATTTTTTGAAAGCTTTATTTTGTTTTAGGCACGAATTACATAGCAGACTTGTTAATGTAGGTATACATATTTCTTTGTTTCTTGGCAGGGATGAAGCCTGGTAGCCCAAGACACAGGTCTTTCCTAGTTTGGGTACCAGTCTCCCATATACAATATTATAGCATATTATTATCTGTGTATAAATATACTTAAGTATTTATTAATGTTAGTATTAAGCTTGTTATGTATGGGAGAAAAATAAATAATTTATTATTTATTATTATTATAATGACAGTTTTTACAATGTTCGCTTTTCGCACATACTGAAATTATAGAAATGTAAACATTATGAATAGAAGACCTTCTACGACTGCACACATTTTAAATTGAAGACATTTCAATAAAGCTGACAAAATAGTAATACAAACATGATGAGTACGTAGACTTTTTGAAAATTGTACATTAAGAAAACCTATATTTAGTATTAGCCCAGCAGGGTCCTAAACTCACGGCTGGCCCTGTAGCCTTATTCACGTAACAAAACTTCAACGACAACAAAACACTGAGTCACGATCGTATCGAGTAATCGTTCTATCAAAATGACCCTTGTGAATACCGATTTAGAACTGTTTTTCAATGGGACGACTTCTGAACGTCAGCGAGATCTTGACTGTCAAAATACGTGAATTTTTTTACCCAGGAAACATCCCTATTGTACATTTTAGGAAAACAGATATTTCAGGCCTGTAGTATTAGCCCAGGGTCCTAAACTCACGGCTGGCCCTGGAGTTGACCGCAGGGATGTTATGGATATCCGTAACCGTAACCGAAACTTTCGGATATCCGAAATAAAAAAATATCCGTAACCGTAACCGAAACCGGTATAATACTATTCCTATATCCGTAACCGTATCCATAACCGAAACTACAATTATCTACAGGGTGTTAGGTAAATGGGTATATGAGCCGACACTAGCCCATGTTAACATGGGCATATAAATGGTATGGTGAAGTCAGAAAATTGATATCTTCATTTTAATTATTTTAATTTTCATATAAATCCAGATATTTTTGTTATTTCTTTGTTATTTAAATGCTGTGCCTGGCTCTAATCGGAGTTCAGACTTAATATTGTGCTATGTTGTTGTGTCCGTCAGTTAACTTATCAAAAAATACTATACACGTATTTTTCACTTTTTCAAACTAATGAAAATTTAAAGAGATAAAGCGCCCCAAAGTTCATAAGAAGAGGCCCGTGACGTCAAAGCTTGCTTAAAAATGCCGCACCATAACTATGTAATTATTTGTTAGATTGACAAATAAAAATATGTGTCCAATATTTTTTGATATTAAACATTACGGACTAAAAAAATTTTTTTAGGCAACTAGCCTATTGTATTGTTATTGTTTGTTCTCTGTAGCTGTGCCTTATATAAATAAATAAATAAATATTATAAAATTTATTTTGATGTATGAAAATTAAAAAAAATAAAATGACGATATCAAATTTCTGACTTCACCATACCATTTATATGGCCATGTTTACATGGGCTAGTGTCGGCTCATATACCCATTTACCTAACACCCTGTATAACATCCCATCAGTTGACC
>NW_021131006.1:0-219722 GCF_004193835.3 Ostrinia furnacalis
TCCCCCGCCCCCGCGCACGGGCGCTTCTCGTTCGTTACTGGACCTCGACTTTTATTTGTTGGTAATCCTTTCCATTTTTTTTTCTGTCCATGATCGGATTAATATTAATATTCTATAATTTCTCTTAGGAGGAGGTTAAATGGTTTCTGTCATATTTTTATGTAGGGTTAAACGGTAAGCGGTTTAGGTTAATTAGTTTTGTTGGAAATGAATTATATTATGTTAATTAAAAACTTATCTTTATTACTAATATAAACTTCAAAAATAGTCATAATATGTTATGATGAATATTCACATCATATTCAATAAATTATTATCAAATATTAAAAAATCTTAATTATTTTTAAATATAATTGATTCGTCAAATAATTCCTTATGAAAAAACTATACAATATACAATATAACTTTTACAATTAATTAAAGGAAGAGGGTTAATTCTATTGCTCAAATGCAACAAGTGACTGAGTTTGTTCCAGCGTTTCTTCTCAGCACTTGCCATATGTTTGTCTCCAAGCGCTGGTAGGGCCCAAAAGATAAGGAGACATGTAAAGTGCCCCATAAGGGCTACCTTTTCTTTTTTTATTATTTACTACACTCGACAGCAAATAAATCGCACCACCCGCGACAAGCACTTTCAAACGTATGCATCCCCACTTCACACCAATATTGGTACCATTCAAAAGCCTAGTTCTAAACTTCATCCCACCAAAAACATTCTGTAAAAAACTAGCCAAGTCTCGGTGGAGCTGCTTGTTTATCTCTAAAAAGTAATGAAATCTAGACAAAGTCGTGCCAAGTCTATGGTTCCTTACTGCGATTTCTTTATTATTATAGTTAATGTTGTGTGACTTGGCCGTTGAACAATCTTTATTAAGATAATTACATAAGTATTATTGAAATACATTTCATTATAGGAAAGGTTTTTACCCCAAAAATGTTTCTTTAGAAGGATCCAGAGTCACTTCTTCAAAAAATAGATAGTTACGCTTGAGCCAACTTTTATGGCTATAAAACTGTTAAGTTGGGATTAATCGCTATCCATCTGTTAAAGAGGACACGTGTGATCATTATTTGGTTTTATAACCATAAAATTTGGTCTAATTGATCCCAGAGGTGAGCCCAAAGTGAGGTCTTTTTTCAAGTCACATTTATGGTATATGTTAATAATTTATTAAGAAATTAAATGTGTTTTTCTTTAAGGATATTTATTGGGCTTTCAAATAACACCAATATTGTTGGGGCACCATTATTGTGTCAACGCGGGTGGTGCGATTTATTTGCTGTCGAGTGTATATTTTGACTTTCATAAGTGCCACTTGTGGTCTAAATTGAATAAATATTTTTAACTAGCTTTCCGCCCGCGGCTTCGCCCGCGTGGAATTTTGTCTGTCACAGAAAAACTTTATCGCGCGCGTCCCTGTTTCAAAAACCGGGATAAAAACTATCCTATGTTCTTTCCCGGGACTCAAACTATCTCTATGCCAAATTTCATCAAAATCGGTTGCGAGGTTTAAGCGGGAAAGCGTAACAGACAGACAGACAGACAGACAGACAGAGTTACTTTCGCATTTATAATATTAGTTGGGATGGGATATTGAATTTGACTTTTTATAAAAGACCGAAATCCGAGGATAAATACCTTTTCATACATCATCAGCAATCGGTCATTGTAGTATAGGCGTGTTTTTGTTTAATAATTTGATATTGGTCCTGTAGGATAAGTAGTTCCGGTTGAGCAGTGGAATCAACCCTTTTCGTTTAATCAAGTATAAAAAACGCTGTCTATTTATACCTTAAAAATATGAATTATATTTTTTTTACATAACATTACCAATATAATAAAGTGCATCAAAGTGACAGTCACAGCACTTGGGTCCACATATGAACTAAGTGTCATGGCGGCGCGAGTCCGGCTCCTGCGCGAGGAGCCGTCGGTTTGGCGTCGGAGCTTTGGCTTGAGTGCGGGGCGCGGGGCCAGCGAGGCGGGGCCCGCGGACGCTAGTCGTTGGCGGCGAGCGCGCGGCAGGCGGCGTCGGCGGCGCGCTCCAGCGACAGCGTGCGGCCGGGCTGCGGCGCCGTCTCGTTGCGCCAGCGGGACACGCGCAGCGAGCGGTCGCCCTGCACCGACTCGAGGTGGCACTCCTTCCTGGAACGCGAAGCGGGAGAAGCTACATCATCCGCGTCGACCGCGTTCGAAACGAACGACCGACGATTCCGACGCGAACTCACCTCAGGTCGTAGTCGTCGAGCTTGACGCGGACGCAGAGCGCGACGGCGTCGTAGAAGTCGAGGTCGGCGGCGATGCGCAGGCGCGGCTCGGCGGCGGCGGAGGAGACGGCGCGCGCGCGGCCCCACGCCGTCCGCAGCGCCAGCGACACCTGCGCCGCGCCGCCCGCGCGCAGCTCCAGCCCGGCGCGCGCGTTGCGCGACCACAGCGACACCTGACGGTGCGTCATCGGCAAAACGAATATTAAAATAAAGAGATCGGATCGAACACGGGACGAATGCAGGTTCGGATGGAACGCGCTCGGGTCACCTGCGCGTGCGCGTCGAGCGCGAGGGCGGCGGCGCGGCGGTGGGCGGCGGCGAGGCGCAGGCCGCCCAGCGGCAGGGCGGCGGCGGCGTCGCGCAGCAGCAGCGCGCGCAGCACGGGCGTGGGCGCGCTGCCCGTGCCCGCCCACACGTGCCCCAGCAGCTCCGCCTGCAATAGACGCGAACAATATACAGGGTGTTTCGTGTGAGGTGTCAAGCCGAAAGCAGATGATAGGTGATAGAACTAGACCTATCGATTGCACCCCCATGTATGTTCTACGATTTTTCGTAGTTTAGAAGGTATCGTTAATTTTCTTTTTGATTTTTAAATTTGAATGACCTGGTAGATTTTTTTTTTGTTTCTAGCAAAAATTTTGTATATTGCATCAAAGCAGAGTAAATACAAATAAGTAGATCATCTTCATAGAAAACGCGCGCCAATACGTATGCGGCGCGCACACACAACTGAAAAAATTCAGCGCACCTCACCGCTAATAATAAGTGGTGACTGAGTTTGTTCCGGTGTTTCTTCTCAGCACTTGCCATATGTTTGTCTCGAAGCGCTGGTAGGGCCCAAAAGATAAGGAGACATGTAAAGTGCCCCATAAGGGCTACCTTTTCTTTTTTTTATTATTTTCTATTGACGTTCATAAGTGCCACTTGTGGTCTAAACTGAATAAATATTTTTGATTTTGATTTTGATTTTGATAATCCACACTAAATTTTGTCAGTGTGTGCGTGCGCGCCGCATACGTATTGACGCGCTCACATACAAACCGCGCTCGGTGCGTTTCTATGAAGATGACCTTCTCATTTGTATTTATTCTGATCAAATGTAGGATTTGAGGTGATTATTTTTTTTCAAATATTTGCCATTAATAACAAATCTATTTATTTTTATTTATTTATTTATATTAGGGAAACAAACAATTTTGATATACAGACAAATAATCACACAAAAAATAGGACAGAAATCAGCAAAGTTTCCACAGTTAAAATTAATACAGAGTGCAGACTAAAAATTAATTAAATAGTAATAAATTATACATTAATTTCTAAATGTCAAATAAATACAATGACAATCTTATAAAATGTCAAGCAGTTAAATTTAATAAAAATTATAAAATGTCAAAAAGTTAAATATTAATAAAATTATATAAATTAAAAACACAATAATTATGTAGGTCAAAATTAAAATCAAGTTATAGGTATATTCAAACATTCTCTCAATTGTTTTTTATAAGATGGTAAGGAAGAATTAAAAATGTCAATCGTGTTAAACCTATTATTATATTCCTTACAAGATCTAGGTACAAAATTGTTGCTAGCATAATTAGTCCTAGTGATAGTCCTAGTATCTGTCCAAAAAAAAAACTTTATAAATCACAAAATTAACGATAACTTATAAACTATGAAAAATCGTAGAACATACATGTGAGTGAAATCGATAGGTCTAATCCTTACCTATCACCTGCCTTCGGCTCGACACCCGAAACATCCCAACTAATATTATAAATGCGAAAGTAACTCTGTCTGTCTGTCTGTCTGTCTGTCTGTTACGCTTTCCCGCTTAAACCTCGCAACCGATTTTGATGAAATTTGGCATAGAGATAGTTTGAGTCCCGGGAAAGAACATAGGATAGTTTTTATCCCGGTTTTTGAAACAGGGACGCGCGCGATAAAGTTTTTCTGTGACAGACAAAATTCCACGCGGGCGAAGCCGCGGGCGGAAAGCTATTCTGTATTAAGTGACGTAACATTTGACTGAGTGGTAATAAATCGGATTCATCACGACAACACGAGTGACATCTAGTCTCGTCCCGTGCACGACGCACCTGGCCGCGGAACAGGTCGACGGGCGGCAGGCGCGCGCCGTCCACCGCCAGCGCCAGCGTGGCCGCCGGCTCCGGCGCCTCCTCGCCCTCGTACAGCTCCTCGCCGCCGCCGCCGCCGCCCGCCACCGCCTCCAGCCCGCGCGCCCACACCTCCACCGCCAGCAGCTCGGCGTCGTCCGCGCCCAGCAGCCGCACGACGCTGCGCCGCAGCAGCCCGCCCGCCGCCACCTGCAGCGACTCCAGCGCCGCGCCCGCGCCCGTGTCGCGCCGCAGCACCGCCGACGTGCCGGCCGGCGCGCGCGCGTGCCACGAGCGCAGCTCGCGCGGCAGCCGCGGCAGCAGCTCGCGCAGCGCGGCGTGGCGCGGCGCCAGCTGGTGCAGGCGCTGCCACAGCACGCGGCGCAGCTCGGCCGGGCCGCGCCGCTGCAGCTCCAGCGCCACGCCCAGCAGCGCCGCCGGCCGCTCCGCGCTGCGCCGCACCAGCAGGTCCAGCGCCGCCGCGCGCACCTCCAGCGGCCGACCTGCGCGACGTGCGAGGTTACGTTCGTGGACGCCGAAAAGAGCGCGCGCGCCGGTCGACTCGAATGCCTATTTTGTGGATCTCGGCAAAAAACTGTACGACTTCGATCGCATTCCGCGACCCCATATTCGAACGTTCTCTACGCGTGAAGGCGAAAAAGGAGGTATCGAGCGAACGAGTCACGCCCCGAATCGTATTGACTGTCCCAGATGCGATCGTTTAAATACGGATAAAACCATGACATGAGTTTATTTTTACTTTACATAAACGTGCAACATACGCAAGGAAATCAACATTTTACGTAGCAACAGTCAACACACAAATCGTGAGTCGAATCACGAAAAGGCGTATCTAACAAAATGGCGATATTGAGTTAAACACACCATTTATTAAAAACGTGCAGTTTATAATCTCACAAAAAATCGTAACTGAATTATTTGTCAGGAGGCCAGTATTGACAATAAAGAGGACCCGAAATGCATTTTTCCACATTTAATTTTTTTTTAAACGTCGCTCCTGTAAAATTTATAAAAATCAGTCACATCCTTTCGTGATTCGACCGACGAAACGATCTCGACTCGTTTGAAAAAATTGAAAAATGGCGAAAGAAGGAAACACCGCGCAGGGCACTGACCGGGCAGCAGCGCGAGCGGCTCGAGGCGGCGGCGGCGCGCGTAGTGCAGCTCCCGCGCCGGCAGCTCGGCCAGCGCGCCCAGCGCCGCCAGCGCCGNAATTGTTGCTAGCATAATTAGTCCTAGTGCTAGTCCTAGTATCTGTCCAAAAAAAAAACTTTATAAATCACAAAATTAACGATAACTTATAAACTATGAAAAATCGTAGAACATACATGTGAGTGAAATCGATAGGTCTAATCCTTACCTATCACCTGCCTTCGGCTCGACACCCGAAACATCCCAACTAATATTATAAATGCGAAAGTAACTCTGTCTGTCTGTCTGTCTGTCTGTCTGTCTGTTACGCTTTCCCGCTTAAACCTCGCAACCGATTTTGATGAAATTTGGCATAGAGATAGTTTGAGTCCCGGGAAAGAACATAGGATAGTTTTTATCCCGGTTTTTGAAACAGGGACGCGCGCGATAAAGTTTTTCTGTGACAGACAAAATTCCACGCGGGCGAAGCCGCGGGCGGAAAGCTATTCTGTATTAAGTGACGTAACATTTGACTGAGTGGTAATAAATCGGATTCATCACGACAACACGAGTGACATCTAGTCTCGTCCCGTGCACGACGCACCTGGCCGCGGAACAGGTCGACGGGCGGCAGGCGCGCGCCGTCCACCGCCAGCGCCAGCGTGGCCGCCGGCTCCGGCGCCTCCTCGCCCTCGTACAGCTCCTCGCCGCCGCCGCCGCCGCCCGCCACCGCCTCCAGCCCGCGCGCCCACACCTCCACCGCCAGCAGCTCGGCGTCGTCCGCGCCCAGCAGCCGCACGACGCTGCGCCGCAGCAGCCCGCCCGCCGCCACCTGCAGCGACTCCAGCGCCGCGCCCGCGCCCGTGTCGCGCCGCAGCACCGCCGACGTGCCGGCCGGCGCGCGCGCGTGCCACGAGCGCAGCTCGCGCGGCAGCCGCGGCAGCAGCTCGCGCAGCGCGGCGTGGCGCGGCGCCAGCTGGTGCAGGCGCTGCCACAGCACGCGGCGCAGCTCGGCCGGGCCGCGCCGCTGCAGCTCCAGCGCCACGCCCAGCAGCGCCGCCGGCCGCTCCGCGCTGCGCCGCACCAGCAGGTCCAGCGCCGCCGCGCGCACCTCCAGCGGCCGACCTGCGCGACGTGCGAGGTTACGTTCGTGGACGCCGAAAAGAGCGCGCGCGCCGGTCGACTCGAATGCCTATTTTGTGGATCTCGGCAAAAAACTGTACGACTTCGATCGCATTCCGCGACCCCATATTCGAACGTTCTCTACGCGTGAAGGCGAAAAAGGAGGTATCGAGCGAACGAGTCACGCCCCGAATCGTATTGACTGTCCCAGATGCGATCGTTTAAATACGGATAAAACCATGACATGAGTTTATTTTTACTTTACATAAACGTGCAACATACGCAAGGAAATCAACATTTTACGTAGCAACAGTCAACACACAAATCGTGAGTCGAATCACGAAAAGGCGTATCTAACAAAATGGCGATATTGAGTTAAACACACCATTTATTAAAAACGTGCAGTTTATAATCTCACAAAAAATCGTAACTGAATTATTTGTCAGGAGGCCAGTATTGACAATAAAGAGGACCCGAAATGCATTTTTCCACATTTAATTTTTTTTTAAACGTCGCTCCTGTAAAATTTATAAAAATCAGTCACATCCTTTCGTGATTCGACCGACGAAACGATCTCGACTCGTTTGAAAAAATTGAAAAATGGCGAAAGAAGGAAACACCGCGCAGGGCACTGACCGGGCAGCAGCGCGAGCGGCTCGAGGCGGCGGCGGCGCGCGTAGTGCAGCTCCCGCGCCGGCAGCTCGGCCAGCGCGCCCAGCGCCGCCAGCGCCGCAGGAAGGCGCGCGCCAGCGGCTCCGGCGGGTCGGCGGCCGCCAGCTGCAGGAAGCCGTCGGCCGCCGCCAGCGCGGCGCGCGTGCCCGCGAGCCCCAGCAGCCGGCACAGCCCGCTCCTGCGGACGAGGCGCACGTCACGAGGGTCGGGCGAGGCGGCGGGCGGTGGGCGGTGGACACTCACAGCTTGGCGGGGTCGGTCTCCCGCTCGAGCAGGCGGCGCAGGCGGTCGGCGGGCGCGGCGCGCAGGGCGGGCAGCAGGCGCAGCGCGGCGGCGGCGTGCGCGGCGCGCCCCCCCTCGCCCGCCTCCTCCGTCCGCAGAGCCTCGTCGTTGGCCGCTATCGCCTCCTCCAAGTTCTGGGCCGAAATCGATGTGATGATATCGCATCATACTGCATTCTACTTTAATTAAAAAATTAAGCCTATCTAATGCGTTTCATTCTACATACCACAACTTCGGAGAATAATTATTACACGATAAAAAAAGCTGCTAAAAAGCTTCATTTACTTTCTTCAGAGCTTCATTTCTGTGAGAATCTATGCCGCGTCTATGTAGATGCTGTCGCGGGCGCCCACCGGCCCGCGACTGGGAGCACTGTTTTAGACTTTACTGCGCGGTTTATGGCGATGTAATCATGTCGCACCGCTAGACGGTAAACTCGTTTAGAAAACTAGCAAATGAGTTGCTAACTACAGAATATTATTCTTATGTTGGGATATACACTCGCGAGCAAAAGTATGGAATCACTTACATGAAGTTGTTTCCACGCGAACTTGTGTACTAACGAATTTGTTAGGAACAAAAAAAGTGGCACCATTTTAAAGATTAAACTTTTATCTTTAAATTGATACCAAACTCATTTAAATAACACCAGTATTTAAAAAGATATCCCGGCTGATGTGAAGAAGTAACGAAAAAGACATGTATGAACTGTTTGATACGTCGCGAGTTGCGGCCTATTTACCCCCTATAAAAGCACGTGTTTTCGGATTTTTGCTTTCACACGTTGATTCATACACATCTCCGCTTCTTTTGACACTTTACCTGGGTTTCTACACCTTCAGAAGCAGCACAAATCGTTGCACTATTGCAAGAAGGGCTCAGCCAGCGAGCTGTCGCACGTCAGCGCCACATAAGTCAGTCCTGGGTTTCGAAAGTTTTAAGACGCTTTCGGGAGACTGGTGGCTTTATCCCGAGACCAAGTTCTGAACAGCGCCGGCGCACATCGCAGAGGGAAGACCGTTTTTTCATGTCAACCTCTCTATGAAATCGTCATTTGACTGGAATCGACGTCCAGTAAGAGCTCAGAAATGTTCGTAGGATAGCTGTTAGCGAGTAGACAGTTTGTCTAAGACATAAGCAATAGAATTTAACTCCAAAAAGGCCTGCCACAGGCTCGAAACTGACGGCAGGTCACCGATAAGCACGCTTTCAATTTGCTCGTACACATCTCGATGTTAAGTCGAGCAAGCCACCCCCATAAGCCACTGTTTCAGCGAACCAGCACTGCACAAATCGCTCCTCAGGCCGCCTATAAACCCGACCTCTTCGACTGCTGCCCTGCAAACACAGTTTGCATTCATCGGAGAACAGAACTCGCCTCCATTACTCGCCTTCCCATCGAGATGTGTACGAGCAAATTGAAAGGGTGCTTATCGGTGACCTGCCGTCAGTTTCGAGCCTGTGGCAGGCCTTTTTGGAGTCAAATTCTATTGCTTATATCTTAGACGAACTGTCCACTCGCTAACAGCTATCTTACGAACATTTCTGAGCTCTTGATAGACATCGCTTCCAGTCAAATGACGATTTCATAGAGAGGTTGACATGAAAAAACGGTCTTCCCTCTGCGATGTGCACCGGCGCTGTTCAGAACTTGGTCTCGGGATAAAGCCACTAGTCTCCCGAAAGCGTCTTGAAACTTTCGAAACCCAGGACTGGCTTATGTGGCGCTGACGTGCGACAGCCCGCTGGCTGAGCCTTTCTTGCAATAGTGCAACGATTTGTGCTGCTTCTGAAGGTGTAGAAACCCAGGTAAAGTGTCAAAAGAAGCGGAGATGTGTATGAATCAACGTGTGAAAGCAAAAATCTAAAAACGCGTGCTTTTATAGGGGCTAAATAGGCCGCAACTCGCGACGTATCAAACAGTTCATACATGTCTTTTTCGTTACTTCTTCACATCAGCCGGGATATCTTTTTAAATACTGGTGTGATTTAAATGAATTTGGTATCAATTTAAAGATAAAAGTTTAATCTTTAAAATGGTGCCACTTTTTTTGTTACTAACAAATTCGTTAGTACACAAGTTCGCGTGGAAACAACTTCATGTAAGTGATTCCATACTTTTGCTCGCGAGTGTAGTATTCAAAGTACGAGTATATTGCTGAGTTTCAAAAACTGGATACAGTGTCATCCATAATGGTGCCGATGGTGCGTGCGTGTTTAAATTACGATGTAAAATATTGATATGGTCATGAAATAGTACTTTGCCTGTAACAATGTTACCATTGTCTGCTGCTATTATAAAGATTGCATGTCAGCATAAAATAATGGAATCCGATGACTATTCGAGAACGAACCTGATTAGATATGGTGGACGCCCGCTCATGATACAAAAATAAAATTAAATAATTAATTGCCCGGCAATGAGTGTTCGGGCGCGGAGACAGCGAGCGGGGTCAGGGGTCAGGCTTATCTCCCGCGATAACGATGATGCCCCGAGACATTTGAATACACTTCACGGGCCTAGTATAACTACTGAAGAGTAGTTATATGAATTATAACTTGCATATAAAAGCAATGACTAATTACACTTATCAGCATAGTATGCAACAAAGACATAAAACAAGTTGGATATGGATACGTGGCATTATAGATAATCAGTCACGGCCATAGCTAGGTACCTACATGTTATGAATGACGTCGTGACGATTGTTTAAAAATAATAATTTCATATCGTAATAGCACAGCTCAAGAACACAAACAACCGCCCTTTTCAGCGGAAATTGTGGAAAGAAAAAGAATGGATTAATTCAAAATAAAACCATCATGAAAAAGTTAGAAACGAAGCAAAGAGCAGAACCGCTCCACACGTAGGTACATAAAATTTAAATATCGCCAGGTCGGCCGATAGAATAAATTACGAACAGGATTTAAAAAGCGTTACCAAGTCATCGTCCGGCTCCCCCTGGCCGGCGAGCTGCAGCGCGGCGGGCGCCAGCCGCTCGGGCAGCGCGCGCAGGGCGGCGGCGAGCGAGGCGGCGGCGGGCGCGGGCGCGGGCGCGGGCGCGGCGGCGGGCTGCAGGCGCGTGAGGGCGCGCGCCTTCACGCCCAGCTCGGCGCCGCCCAGCTGCAGCAGCTCGTCGGCGTACACGGCGCGCAGCCCCGGCCCCAGCGTGTAGCGCGCGATGCGCCGCGCCGACACGTGCTCCGCCAGCCGCCGGTCCTGCTCCGTGGCGTTGGCGGCCGAGCAGCTTCTCTGAACGACGATAGCGCCATGTTATGTTAGCGTCGTTGTCGGTGGGTGAGTGCGATAGTGGAAGATTGTGAGCCGTCCGCCGATGCTTACCTTGATTTTTCTGAAGACGGTCGATGAAATAGACTCGTAGAGCACGTCGCAGACTCCGGTGGCATCTGTTTCGTTGTATTCCCCGTCGATTATTTGGAACTGAAAGATGAGAAATAACGATATCCAGGCAGCCAAAATTAGTGAATGCACCTTAGTGTATCTGTTACGAAATTCACAAAGTATTGATACTGAGGTGAGCAAAATTATCACATGAGACACACAAAAAAAACAAAAAACACACGGCAACATAAAAAATCTAGATAACCGTAACCAGTGGATCTGGACAAAATGCACATTTTAATCACAAACCAGTAAAAAAATGGTCAAAAGGCCTTTTTTATATGAAGTTTTCACAGATTTGATTTTCGATTCCATCAAAAAGTGCAACTTGTCTAGGGGGCAATATCTAATTTTAAGTTTCAATCAACAACAAAAATAAAAACGAAATATAATAAAAATAAACAAAAATACAGAAACATAACTTATACCTACATTTTATCACACACAAGCATTCTAAAATTACCTGCAATATTATTCATGTTTTTGTCACATGATTTTTAAGTAATTTGCTATTCCCACATACTTAACAGATCCTAGAAACATTGTCAACAGTTTAATGATTATTTGTTTAGAAATGAATGTTTAATGAAGATAAAATACTGAATACAGTACTTAAGTAATTTCTACTATTAGAGAAAAATAAACATTAGTATAATTTGAAATAATTAAGAAAATAAAAATACAGTGCTGATATATTTGTTACCTGGAACAGACTTATGAGGCCTCTCTTGTAGTTGAGGACATCCTCCAGCTCCTCGGGGTCCAGGTATGCGTTCTGGACCACTCCGCTCTTCCAGTGAACATAAAATGATGTGTCTTTGTACGAGTCCCACACGGAGCTGAATGCCCGGAAGTTGGCATTAATATGTTTGCCTCGCAGGTGAAGTTGAGGTGAAATCAACTGTAGGGAAATAAATAAATAAAATATTTAATTTGTCTGTCTATCCACCTATCATGAAAAATTTCTTATTATTTTTATTTTATTTAATTTTATCAATTATAACGGAGCGGTAAAAATATCTCGATAAAAGTAAAAAAACATACCTACAGCCTAGAACGTTTGTGTTTGTGAAAACCCCAAGAACTTCTTTAGGTCAAAGGGTAGGGTATACAAGGCAAATGACTTTTGTTTTAATTAAATTGATAAAACATAAGTAAAGTTGGATGCTCACGTTAAATTTCAACAGGAACTCTGAGTGGGAGTCTGCCCAGAGCGGCTCCACGACGAGCCGCGCCAGCAGCTTGAAGCCCACCTCGCGCTCCTGGCGCCCGGCGTCGTTCAGCGTCACCGAGGACTCCACGTCGTAGGCGGCCGGCGACTCGAACAGCTTCACTTCGCTGTAATCGTGTCGCGACACCGACGACGACGCCACCCATTTCAAACACGACACTAATATTAATCCTAAGAGTCTCATGTTTCTTTTTTCACTAAGTTTATTTTCATCAGACTAAATAAAAAAGTTATACTGAGTTACACTCATGACTCGTGAACTCAACACTGACTGACAGTAATGACAGTCTGTTAATTAATTACCTCCCCCCGCCCTGCCCCCCTTATGTAAACGTCAAAAACTTTTTGACAGTCAGCTGTCCACACACACGCAAAGCTTTTTGTAGATGGCGCCAGCGAAGCGACGAGCAAGACCACAGATTTTTATTGATAAAAAAAGAGATGGTGGTAAAATTTTAGCTACTGGGATTTATTTCTTTGAACATTTTGGTCAAGCCCTTTGCTACATAATATATTATAATTAATTAATGATTTCTACTGATCGCCATCACGCACGCCACAAGCGGGCTCGCGTTGGTTTGGCCGAACCTTTAGGCAAAGATTTCTTACTAATTCGTATTCAACTCGGAGTTTTTTTTTATTACTATAAATTCACTGTTAATTCCCATTGCGTTTTATCAATATACTGTGGTTTTATCCTTTTGTATACCAATCTCTCAAGTGGGGGAGACGGAGACGTTTAAAAATTAAATTCCCAGTTGCTCCCTCGAATGGAGGCACCCGGTGATAACTGGGTCATTGTCATTATTTATTACAAATTCCCAGTTGCCCTGTAGGGGCAATGATGGTGGGGGACAACTGGGAATAACCGGTACGATCATCACGGACGCGGGAACGGGATTACCCCGCGTTCCCCACTCCCTGTGTGTGCGTGCGTATTCCACGCATTACAATTAATAGTTTCTTGTATGAAAACTCATTTATTATGCTAGTAGGCTTTTAAAAGCACTTTTACACGTCCCAGTATTAACCCTACTACTGCTAGCCCTACTACTTCAGGACAATA
Source organism: Ostrinia furnacalis (assembly GCF_004193835.3). Lineage (NCBI taxonomy): Eukaryota > Metazoa > Arthropoda > Insecta > Lepidoptera > Crambidae > Ostrinia > Ostrinia furnacalis. The sequence continues at coordinate 13,314 of NW_021131006.1, forward strand.
AATGGGCCAGTGCTGAGAAGCAGCGCAAGAAACTCAAGTCACTCTGAAAAGGACATTTGCGGATATCACGCATGCGTGTCAATCCTGCGTCCGTGATGAAAATCCGCACGTTATATTAAAACACCCTTACTGATGTATATCATTGCAACTTTGTTACCCACCATTTTGTTTTCATGCATGATTGCTGCCCACACTGCCAGACCTTTTTTCCACCTCGCTGTCCGCCAATGGGGGATAAATAAATATTATTGATGAGGGCAACGGGAATGGACGGAAGGTAGTAATAGTCAATGACAAAATAAATATAACAAAACGACCATGGTAAACTTTTGTAATGTAATAGAATAGAGTCATCATGAAAATTTAAATATTGTTTATTGTATCCTTATATGCTTTGCTATCTTATAAACCATTGGGGATATTTGGTACAGTTTTTCATAGCCACCACAATGACATAGTGTTCATGACGTCGTGATCACTATCTTAGGCATTGACCGCTTGCTGACTACAACAAGGTTATGTGCGAGGTTAGCCCAGTGCAAAACTTGTGGGTAGGTATTAATATTTTAATCTTTAAATATTTTATCTGTTTTTAAATAATGAATAATGTAACACATTAAAAATGACTTTATTTCATCTATGATAAATTAGCACCGAAATAAAAAGTTTTGGATATCAATTACATATTTAGGTACCAATACACAACGAAGTTGTAATATATTAATAATTATATTTATTGGACCACAAATTATAATGTAGAATAGTAATAACTGTATTATTATGAAGTAATAACAAATATAACGAGACGAGTCATTACAACAAACAATGAAACAAGTATAAGTACTGATAACATTATATCACATCACATTGCAATATCTTAATAATAAAAAATATAAATAAGAAAAGAACTCTTTTTTAAATACAAATATAAATACGGTTTTGTACTGCAAACTCCAGGTGTTTTGGAATGAAGAGAATCTTTGGTTACTGCACATAAAACGTTTTATGACTACTTAACACAACATTAATAAATACTGAGCGAGAACACAGACCTCGCCGCGCCACACAGTGACTGCGACTGTCGCGCCACATGCAAATAAAATCATACAAACAGACAACGGGTCAACAACTCATTAACAACAGTAATATACAGCTATCAACAACGGCCGAAGGTTCTTGATTTAACGTCACGAGTAGATGGTCATCAGTATCATCTGCAAAACACACGGAAAGTTGAGAATATTATAACAATTGATATAAAATACAATTCATAAAATTATTGCAAAATGCAAACGCAACACCCGCAGCACTGACCTCTTCCAACGAGAGAGGATTGGACTTCATCTTTGTATCGAGGGCACGGTATCGCTCTGCAAACAAACAAGTGAAATGTTTCTGAACGAAGCCGTCCGCACTTCGCCGACATAAGTTTACCACACCGTACGGTTAACATGAAAAGAAAAGAATCATTTTATCGGTATATTTTCAACGAAACGGGCATCATACCGTGCGCGAGGTGGAGCCTGGCGAGCGCGATCACGTAGGCCTCGGCCGTCAGCCGCGTGCCGCGCGCGAACCGCAGCACCAGGCACTCCAGCACCTGCGCACAAACCGACCTCAGCTGCGGCCTCGACCACACGCGACCCTCGCCTCGCCTCCACCACCACGCACCTTGTTGGACGCCGTCACGCCGGCGGCCCACAGCAGCGCGCGCAGGCGGTAGGCCGAGCACGCGGCGCGCGCGCACGCGCCCGGCGCGCCCGCCAGCACGAAGGCCTGCTTCCAGCACGCCAGCAGCGCCAGCAGCGGGCCCAGCTCGCGCGCGCGCACGCGGCCGCTCATGCGCGCGTCGCGCAGCGCCACCAGCGCGCGGCACAGCTCCAGCGACGGCCGCGCCAGCAGGCACCAGCGCCACACGCGCCGCAGCGCCGCGCGCAGCCCCGCCGCGTCCACCTGCACGACACACGCACGCGTCACACGTCACCCGTCACCCGTCACCCACGGCCCGCCCGGTGCTCGACGTCGCTCACCTCATCGATCTCGTGTTTGCCGAGCATTTTCACGACGGAGGCTCTGACGTCCGCCTGCAACAAAAATGCGGGGATCACTTTGAGTTCACTGGGTACCGGCCGTCCGCGTGGACTTCCGTCTCGTCACTCACGGGTATCAGCTGGCCGTCATCGTAGAACTCGGAGGAGATGTCGCGCACGATGACGTTGTCCTCGTTGACTTCCCTGCAACACGAGCGGAGCGTGAGCGGGGGGCGGGCGGGCGGACGGGGGCGGGGCGGGCGGGCACGCACCAGACGTCGGTGTGGTCGTCGGTGAGGATGCGCAGCAGGAAGGCGGCGTCGGTGTGCGCGCGGCGCGTGTGCGGCACCAGCAGGTAGTGGCCGGGCGGCAGCGTGAAGAACGTGGCCACCTCGCGCGCGCGGCACTCGTGCGTCACGTCCAGCGCGCGCTGCGACAGACAAGCGGTCAGTCTCGCGCGTCATCCCCGGCGGCGGCGGCGGCGGCGCGGGCACTCAGCCACTCACCAGCGCGTGCAGCTGCGCCAGCGGGCGGCGCGGCGCGGCGGCGGGCAGCTCGTACACGGCGAAGCCGATGGCGTGCAGGCGGGCGCGCGCGCGCGGCTCGTAGGCCTGCGTCACCGACACCACCACGTGGCACTTGCCGCCGGCGCCGCCGCGCCCCACGCCCACGTGGAACTGCGGGTTGGTGCCCGTGGTCTCTGCAACACGCGCGCGTCGGTGAGCTGGGAGCCGGGCTGGCGGGCCGGCGGGGCGAGGCGGGGAGCGGGGCTCACCGGTGCAGGAGGGCGGGCCGCCGGCGTTGTACCCGGCGCGCCAGCGGCGACGCGCGAGCACGGCGCGCCAGGGCCGGCGCGCGTGCAGGGCGCGCTCGCGCAGCCAGTCGTCGGGCCCCACGTGCACCAGCTCCAGCGTGCTGAAGGCGCCCGCGAACTCCGCGAACGACATCCTGCGCACACGAGTTCACTGTTACGCCGCTGCCGACAAGTGGATGCGTCCTACTTTTATTTATTTATTTATTCAAGACGATGAACGATTCAATCCAGTCAAAAGCCAGCATTAAATCATACATAGCGTCATAACCGCAGTAGGCTGTATGTATCTAGTATCAAAAACTTGTTTATGTCGATGACACGATTATCGAACGGCAAACTTAAACTGGTGCCACTGAAAGTGATCTCCTGCACTACTCCCAAACACAGTATAAAAGGAAACTATACTCCTTTGTGGCGTCTCAACTGTTTGTGTCAGATTGAGCTATGGTAACCGTTTTTTGTTTCTTTTTTTTTTAGTAAATGAAACTTATTTTGCATTTGTAGTAAGTAAGTAGGTACCTACTTATAAGATAAGTCATGTCTAAATCAAAATTCTACTATTATTGATACGATTACTTAAGTGTTTTTTTTTTGTGTGCATGGAACGGTTCGGAACAAACTGCATTGAATCTATATTGCATGTTGTGTCAGCCTATAATTGTTGTTGCATTGTAACTTTGTTCATAATTGTAATTTTTAAGTGTACATGTTGTAATGTAACAATGTTGGTAGACCTAATAAATAAATAAATAAATAAATAACTTAACAATTTATTTTCGCGGTCGATCGAGGAAAACATGGACTGCGTTAAGAGCGTTTACGCCGTTTAGCGCAAAAACAGTACTTTTTCAACTCGTTACAATCAATAACCAGTAATATTACAAATATGTTATAGGCATAAATAGTTAGGCAATTTCGTCGTCTAAATAGTTAATTGAGAAAATATTGCGATTAGTTTAGTACAAACATTTATATCCTATAGCATAGATCCTTGGGCAAATAGTTATCTGAGAAAATTTTTAGATTTAAGCATTTTACAATAAGAAATCACAAATTAAAAGAACGTGAAATACCCAAAAATCAAAGTGATTTTTTCACCAATATTCTTCCTTTATTCAACACAAAAATAGCTTAATATAATAGAAGAATATCTTATCTAAAATATTTACTGTGAAATTTAAAATAATTCGTTGTAATTTTTTTTCTATGAGTATTTGAAAACTACTATAAATCGCCGCGCACGAATCGTTCAAATTCAGTCCGCTTCGAGGCGTTCCAGAGTGAGGTCACGTCGCTCGGTGCTCTGCTGACATGTGTCACGCGTACGTTGATCTTTGACAGGTAGCTGGACTTTTATAGTGTATCCGCAAAATCTTGATGGTAGATTTTGCGATCACGTGGTAATTAAAATATTTTATTGTTATTTTTCATTACAGTCTATTTTTACAACAAATTCTATTTCAGACGTAATGAAAAATAAAATTAAGTTATTTTTAGCGATGAAACGAAAACGAATGACGAAAATTTGGAACAGCAAGTTACGTATGTATACTAATATTATAAAGAGGAATAATACTAATAATTTATTTGCCATAAATAGATGGTTACAGAATAGTTAATAGGAATGCTCTGCCAGCAGGGTCCCACCTAGTTGTAGGGGGAACATAATACACAACATATAACAGTCGGAAAATCTTTGCGGTAGGTACCTCGGATTGTAGTAAGTTGGACAGTGGTCATTTGATGGCCACTTGAATCGTCTCACCCCTAAGCTTTTGGCTACCGCCGGCGCACTAAGACAATAATTGATGCCTGTGTTAGAATATATATAATGTACATACCTGATTTATATTAATATTCCATAGTAAACATAATTGATACACTATTTCACTTGTTAAACACTACAGACACCGAACATTTGCACCGCCTCCATATTAACTGTCAGATTAGAATTCAGATTTCCATTTAGCAAATTAGAATTTATTGAAAGTTTTGTTGTTTCTTAATAATTCAGAATTTAATTTAGATATGTGATTCTAAATATAAGAAGTATTAAAACCCTGTTTTTGATATATTGTAAAATGAGAAACTCCAACTTCCGCTTCCGAATAAAAATATTTATAAAATCCTGTGCTCTGATTGGTAGACTGTTCTGATTGGTCGTTTAAGCCGACCAATCGAAGTTGAGTAAAAAAGGAGGGAGAATTTGGGTATAAATAGATGGAATTTCTCATTGATGGGCAGTCTAAAGCGGATATTTGTGGAGGTGCTGAGCCAAGTTAAGTATACATACTTTATTTACTATTACTATGCTGATTGTGCTATTGTATTGTATTTTGTGCTATTGTGCTATTGTGCTATTGTATTATGATCCTATTGTGTTGACACCTGACTAAACCTGATGGTGACATGCCACGGGGTCGGGTCGGTAGTTTGTTGACTAAACTATAAAAGAGAGGCAAATGCCTATAATTATGGGTTATACGTCACGGTCCTAAACCTTAGTATTAACCAATTCTAGATCTTGAGTAATATGTATATTGGTACATATGAACATAATATTTATACCTAACAATATCCACACTACCTTCAAAAGGGCAGAACACTGATTTTCAGCTTTTGCTAGAGAACGCATGAAGCGTACAGTGAAACAATGAACCCGCTCGCTTTCGGAAACAATATCTACATTAGTATTAAATATATTCTTATGAGACATAATCTTATGGTATAGTGTGCTTACTTTCTGTGAAAGTGTTCTTTCACAGAAAGAAGCAGTGGAAAGGGGGAGCGAGAGGCCTCAGCTGACACTCCGGTTATCCGCCGCCGACACCCTGGGCGCAAGAGGACAGCTTATGGTCTCCAACTGTCCCTTCCTAACAGGCCTCGGTCGCTAGACATGGAGGTGTCTGGTGGCGGCTAAGGACGAATGCTACAGGCAACAGCCAATGGCGATGTCCTGCGTTCACTCATAATCACTCATATGGATCATGGCAGAAACAGTCAGGTTTTTAGTGGGTGTAGGGGCTACCCACCTTCTGGTAGGAAGAACCTCACATAACCCACTAGCTGCCCCCGCAGCTGGTGGGTATGAAATGGTATGCATTTTCCGGATAAAAAAAGAATAGTTAACAGGAAAAGTTTGTTTTGAATAGAACCAATTTGAAAAATCTCTCACCATTAAAATTCAATTTTTTTTCTGCTGAACATAGGCTGTATAACATATTGTCAAAATAGTAAAAAACCTTTGATAATTTACTATTTGATAAAGAATTTACGTATTTATTATTTATTAGGACTAATGTATCCCATAATTAAAATTATGTAGTGTCCGACCGAAACTAGTTTTACGACCGAAACCGAAACCGAAAACGAATTTCGGCAACGGTGTCTGTTTCGGCCGAAACCGAAACCGAAACCGAAACTTCCTTACAAAGCTCATATTTTGAGGGAAAAATAAAGAAAACGTTATTATAATCAGTCAGTCTTTATTGTTTTCTCTTTCAATTGCATTAAAATTGAACTTATATAGCGCCTTTTCGAATCGATAAAATAAAGTGACAGATAAAACTTGATTATACTTTTATCAGTCACATTGAATATTTTTTTTATGTTTACTACCCGCTCTTGTTGTAACGACATAAAACGAGACAAAACTTACCAAATTCAAAATAAATCACTCGAAAATTCGCCACCACAACAAAACAAAACTAACAGCAATCAAACAAGCGAGCGAATCACGACATTGGCTCTGATCGGGATCGAATTCATTCCTCATTCAACGCGCCGAACATGACCGATAACAGCGCGGAAACTCCCGAATGCACATTCGGTTTCGGTCGTAGTTTCGGCAAGTTTGCCACCGAAAACGAAACTAAACCGAAACTCGTGTTTTTACCGAAACTCAACCGAAAACGAAACCGAAACCGAACATTCGGTCGGACACTAAAATTATGGAGTCGGTGTTGGAAGATTTGAAGATTTTATAGTTTCCTTGAGCTGTCACTTGACAGCCTGGCACACTTTTACTATGATGGATCAAAGTATTTTGGTTTGACTATAGAGCGTGAGAACACGCACACAGTCACAATTATTTTAGTGTGAATAAAAATAGCATCGAAATTACCTAAACTTGACATGCCACGCTAGACGTAAACGCTCTTAAATGTGTAACGTAAAATGATTTGCATAATAATTAGTGATCGTGAATGAAATCACGTCGGATGAATGGCACTGGGAGCGCGGGCGCGGGCGCGGGCGCGGCGTGGGAACCGGCGCGGGCGAGCCGGCGGCGACGCGCTGGTGACGCGGTGCGCTTGCGCAACATATCCTTTATTACCACTCGAAGTAGTTATCGGGGATGCATAAACAAGCGGTGTTTTGATTTCTCGATTGTCGTAAAAATATTAAAAGTGATATTTCAATTAGTTCGACGAACGGAACTCAGAAATGAAATGACGGAAATGTATTATTACTTTTTTTATAGTAGGAAAAGTGATAAATCTCACACTAGTCGGTTTTGTCAAAGTTTTTTATCTGTATATTTATTTTATAATTAGAAACTTTATATTAAGTTTCTTAACTTCCAACGAAAGTATGATGTCATCAAATTTCGTAAACCGCAACGTCATCAAAAGTTCAGCGGCTGACGTCGCAAGACTTCGAGTCGAAGTCGACGAGACGTATCGTTTAAGCCAGAATCGGGAAACGACAATAGAAAAAATAGCACGGGGCTCACCAGAACTCGCCGGGCGCCGCGCGCTCCTGCAGCAGCTCGCGGTCGCGCTCGGGCAGCGCGCGCCAGTAGTCCGCGGCCCGCGCGCCCGCCGCGCCCGCGCCCTCGCCGGCGCCCAGCGCGCGCAGCCGCACCAGCGCGCCCGCCTCGCCCTCGGCGCCGCGCACGCGCGCCAGCCCCGTCACCAGGCACGCGCGCGCGCCCGCCGCCAGCAGCAGCGTGGAGCGCGGCACGGCCGAGTGCAGCACGCGCAGCGTCAGCGCGCGCGCCTGCCGCGCCAGCACGAAGCTCTGCACCACGCCGCCCGACAGGTCCTGCAGCGCGCGCGCCGGGCAGCCGCCGCGCAGCGCCGCGTACGACCCGTACAGCCTGCGGGGGGCGACAGTGAGCTACCTCGTCAGCGCGCGCGAGGGTCGCGTCGGCGCGGCGCGGGACTCACTTGGCGTAGGCCTTCTCGAGCAGCGGCAGCGTGAAGTCGCCGGGCAGCGCGCCGCGGCTGTAGAGCGCGCGGCCGGCGCGCGTGGGCAGGCGGTCGTCCACCAGCACCTCGCGCCACGACCCGAACACCCAGAACTGGAACCTGCGCACGAGCGGTGGTTGGGACGCGTTGCCGACCCGCGCACTGCGGCGTCGCGAGGAGCCGTAAACTTATGTGCGCATAGTGTGTGGTGTTTGATGAAAATTATATCCTACTTCACACGGCATCTGGTATACATAAGAGCGAGCTGACATTCTAAGTAGGTATTCGCTGTAAATTAGAAAGATATATGTTTTGACAGTTAACATTAAGAGTCGGATGTTTGAACTGTACTAACATAAAACATTAGGTAATCCCCTATAAAACAAACACCGACTTAACGATCGCGACCGTTTTACGGCTCATTGAATTGACGTGACGGGCGCTAAACCGCTCGCAGGCACTCAGCTGACACGCCACTCACGCTCGTCGTTCACAGTATTGCAACGAGCGATAAATATCTGTCAAAGCATAAATACGCCAAACGCATGTTGAGAAAACATAAGTCTGCGCGAGGCTGCAGCGTCGTGCGGGCCGCGGCGAGGCTGACCTTAATTTTCCTATTGTTCCGACGAAACGAAATTACCCGCAGCCTCGAGCCGCGCGCGTGAGACATCGTGCGGCCGACGTCGCGCCGACTGTGATCTATTTGCATGTATGACATTTCGCTTTCGTCAGAACGGACGTGTTTCTCGCGAAGCATTTGCAACTCTCATAAAACTCTCGCAACTACAAGGAAACGAGTTATTATTTACATGAAATATGAATAATTTCGATAAACAAGGAAACGGAGCTCTATGGAAACCTGAAGGCGCCGGTGTAGCGGCGGCGGAAGGAGTGCGGCGGCGCCACGCGGGCCAGCAGGCGCGGCGTCCGCGCCAGCGCCGCGCTCGCCGCGCACACGCTCGCGTCGCCCAGCTCGCCCACCGTCACGCTCCACCTGCGGAGGACCACAGCCACGCATGAGTGCCCGCGCAACCCCGCTTTCATGATACGAGGGACGCGTCACATACAATCTTTGAAGCGGCCCATTAAAAAATATTAATTAGTATAGACAGATGAATAAAGTCAATCAAGCATATTCTTATATTGATGGCTCGATGGGATTCGTTACACGGATTGCGAGGAGGTGCGGCGGACCCACCTGGCGGCGAGCTCGTGGTCGGGCTCCAGCAGCTCGTCGTCGTCGTCGGCGGCGGGGTCGGCGGGGTCGGCGGCGGCGGGCGCGCGCTCGGAGCCGGCGTCGCTGCCCACCGCCGCCTCGTGCAGGAACGTCGGCCGCGCGCACAGCTCCTGCGCAGACAATACCTTCAGCCACTGATTGCTTTCCAAATGGTTCGTGAATTCGTGATACTGGCCATCTGCAAACTTTCCATCGACCCAAAATTGGGGTACTGTTAGTTTGTATACATACGCATCGGTGTGCCAGACTGTGGCATCGTAATCCCTGAGTGGATTTTGATCGAGTCGTGACTTGTGAAAGGCGGTGACTTTTAATCAGCGAATATTTAAGAAGCCGCAGCGTCGCTTCTCCCAGCAGCGGTTTGGAGGTCCGAGAGTAATTATATTTTACATAATTTGTTATAAAACTACATTAGGTAGGTTATTTATTTGCCGTATTTCATTCTATAGCGAGCCACAATATTTCTCCTCTAACAAACCAAAATCTACACTTATCGGACGGAGCCGCAAGCACACAAACATACGATTTGAATACAATGTGAATATCTAACTACCGCGCACGCCTGAATTTGCATGTATTTGTTGAAATCCATTCCAAGATATCGTTTATGAATTATTGAATTACTGATACAATGTGAATAGTATTAGCATCGCGCAGGCGATGGCGCCTTGACCAGCGAGTGCGGTCGCTCGAGCCCCGCGAGCGCTCAGCAGCCGCGAGCAGCTCGGGGAAATCTCCGCGCGTCGAGCGAGCGCTGCGGCCGCGCGGGGCGGTATGCTCCCAACAGGATGCACTCTCTCCTTGTTTAAATGTTTGGACAGAAAGCGCGTGCATTCGCGATGTACTCGCGCCTATCCGGGGTCGACAAATTGTTTGCATGTGTCAATTAGAAAGTTTATTACGACGATACGATATGACAAAACATGCATTCATGATCGATTTACCGATTAACACATGAATATACACGTCAGTCAGTGCAAGTGTATGACTGTTACGCTAGTCGTGTCTAGTTTTTGCCGTCGCGACTCTACTTGCGGTTGCGGCACGCGGTCGCGCGCGTTCCTAGTACGAGCGAATCGACTTCACCTACTTGTAAATGCAAGATTATCAAGCGACATGACCGTAGCAAAGCACATCATGACTCGATGCCAGCCATCAGTTTAAGTTGCAGAGAAAGTTTACGCTGGCGTAAAATTTTAATATCATAAAGATGGCCTTAGAAAACCGGACGCACGCGCTAAAAGCTCGCGTCGAATGTTCCTGTACTAAAATAACGTATCGCCCACTTAGTAAATCGGCGTTCATCAGAATACACAATAGTGATATGATGTATTCGAATGGAATTACAAAGAGTATTGGCAGCAAAGGAGCATGATTGCCAGCGCGGTTCCGCGAATGGTCCCGCGCTTAGTATGCGCGGCGAGGCGGCTACGCGCCAAACAAGGGCAAATGCTGACCACTTTCAGGGACTAATCAAATCAAAAATATTTTATTTGTAACAAATAGAGCATCATGTAATAGTAAGTAGGTATATTTTTGACTTTTTCACTTCATATCTATTTTAATTAATTATGTACTAACATCTATCCAATAATAGAGCATCAGTCAGTATGAGTATGACGTAAGTAAGTAGGTTCTATGATATGATGTAACTTATACAAATTTACAACAAAACATGTATGTTTATATCCTTTTGTCCATACCCATATTACAAGCTTTGCTTAGTTTGGGTATGGTATGGAGTTATGGACGCAGTGTAAAATGTCCAAGGATATTATTTTCTTAGTTCTTTTCTCCATACTTTTATAAGTCTGGGTTGTAACTATTATTATTAGCACATTCAGTGAATACGATATCGAATTCTAAACCGAAACAAAAATCACATTAAGCCTTAACTCGAAATCGTTTTATTTGAAAATAATGTTAGAAAGAAAGGTTCAAACTTAATTTGTAAATACATCTATAGTTGATGATATGTTTTTAATTCAGGACAATATGTATGTTACGTGTGCGTGTGGCTGACTGGCGCGATGGCGGGGTCCCGACGAGGCAGCCATACTAATGGCCAGCGCATAAATTCAACGCGGCGAGCGCTGCGCTGCAATCACTTATCAAACGATAATTTAGTTAATCAATTTCTGCTCCACCCATAAATCGAAAGTACTACGCATAAATTGCGTACAGCTAGACCGGTTTCCACTTCCTGAATTTTACGAGAAGTACAAAGTAGCGGTTAATACGATGCGAGTTGTCATAAAACGAAACGACAAAAACAGTGCACTGACACGATTTTTCTCGCAGTTTGTTGTTTTTCGTGTAAAAGGGTTATTACAACTTAGTAATGTTTTTGGCTAGTATGCTAGTACGCGCGGGCATTGCAGTTGCAGAGCGCGCGCGTTGATGTCTTTTGTTTTATTAACTAATTATTACTGTGTTTCATAAGTATTGTTATGATCATCAATTTGTCACGCGTGGAATTGGTTTCGTTGTATTAATTCCTACCTCGACCAAATATGACTGTATGATGGTACTTTCATATAGCTGTAAAAGCTGTACATAAGTAGTTGTATTGTAGAGTGCGTATTCTGCGTATGGCGCGCAGTCGACGGTCAGTGCGTGCCGCGCCGCGCTCGAATGACCGTTCATTGGGATATACGAGTAGGTTAATAATTACTAGTAAAGTAGAAAGGGATGTAATTATATCTGATATAATTGAATCTCTTTCGTCACAGTCGCGGCTGCGCGCGCGGCTGGCTTCGGGCGCGGTGTGTCGGAGGCACAACTAGACCGGAAGAAATGCGCGATCGAGTTTCGTGAAGATGCACATTCGTCGTAGATAACAGTAATAAGATGATTCGGAGTTCGTTAAATGGAGTGAACAAACTTCATAACATTTCCATGAATGTCATATTTACGTTTTCATTGTTATAATTAAATACACAGTAGCTTTATTTACACAATAATAAAATCACGTCAAATTAATTAATAAAATGTAGTAAAGTAATGGCGCGTGGTCCCGGTGGGACTTCGCCCTCGTAAGTGGCGTCGCGGCGCGCCGTCATCGTCGCCGCTTCCTGACTCCGAGAACTTATTCAAAGCCGAACGGTATTTGTAACGGTCTGTGTGAGTCCGATTCTCTAGCGTTCGTCAAATTATGTAGACAGTAATAAATCTTAACACGTCAGTCTGCAGGTCTCGTTGTCAAGTGCAGTTAGCGAATTGTTGCAGCATTGCTGCGCCTTGCCGTTACTGTCGGAGGCAATGTCAGCAGATTGCGGTACACTTTTTAAGTATAAAAAAATGTTTAAAAGATTGTTTTCGGAATCAGAAATATTTTGTCATGGATTATATTGTCATGAAAGTCTTAATACGAGTATGCTATATTTACTGCAATAAAATGTTAGTGCATGCATTCCGCGTGTCTTCAAAAGCAACTTCATCGGCGCTGACGTGCAAATTACGAGTCAGAGCTCGGCGCGGGCGCGGGCGGTCCCGTTGCGCGCCGCCTCCGCCCCCGACTGATTGATAATAAGGCCGAGTGTCGCACGCGCATGCCATGCCCACCGCTGGATATGACTCGGTAATACCTGCGCCCTGCGCGCCGCTCAATGCACTATTGAACTCGCGAAGTCGCGACACCGTTTGAACCAGTGATGAGACGCTCGAAATAAAATATTATTGGCGATGGTATGCCGTGTGGTGACGGCAGAGTAGAATACATTTGTCACCAACCCCTACTCTTCCCGCGGGTGTCGTAAGAGGCGACTTAGGGTCCACACATCAAACAGAGAACGGGCAGCAGCGCTCTCTGAAAAACATCAATCTTTTAAACTGCGATCTCCAACCCGCCTGCCAAGCGTGGGGATTATGGCAAAACCCTCCACTATAGTGGAGGAGGCTCATAGTCCAGCAGTGGACTGTAAAGGGCTGTTGATGATGATGATGGTACGGGTCCAACATTATTCCAAAACTATGCAACAAAACCAGTGTTGTACCTATTTAGTTATATAATTTTCTTTTTGAAGATCGCGAGCCGCAGAGTGGCTAATAAAATTCGTGGCGAGCATTCATGACGCGACACGAACTATTCAGTACCAGTAATACATACTTTACACATCTGCATGTTTTACAATGTGACATTATATGGATTATCACAAGGCTTTCTTTTTGCATTGTGTTCTCCAAATAGTGTGAGAACTGCTACAACACTTGCCGTGTTTTAATAAAAGCATCTTAGGTCAGTGTCTCGAACTCTCTATTTAATTACCAAATGTTGTATTCTTTAGATCGACAACGGTCCCGAGGTGCTCTCTAAGAAGCGTACTGGCGTGAAAGTGTGCTCTTTCTGCAATACTGGGAACTATTGCGATAGAGACGTGCGCCGGCGCGGAAGAAACTCTTTTAACAGTTGTTTCTAAATACCACATGAATTCTTGTGCGAAACCATACTTAATCTTCAACACGCCTTTCTCTAGACTTTATGTATGTATAGTGCCTGAATAGTCAGCAGTCGAGCTGCAAACTGACAACAAGCATCCGAGTCCAGTATCTAGATCACTAGAGTCCGGTTGGGTGGTTCAGGTCAGGTCTCGAATAGGACAGATTGTACTCTACATATTTATTACGCAAGGACTCGTTAAGCGCTCCGACCGAATCATGCCAGACGTATGTCGCTCGACACTTGGGTTGGTCTCAAGTACCTACAACTAAATGTAAAGGCAGCACTCACATGCGGGCGCAGCCACAGCACGCCGGCCGCGCGGCGCTTGTCGCCCACGGCGCGCCACGACGCCGGGAACTCGGGGTCCTCCCACAGCGCCTCCGCGCCGCCCGCGCCCGCGCCCGCGCCCCAGCACCTGCGGGCACGCGGCTCGTGATCCCGACCTGCGCACTCTCCGAGACCCGCCTCCCAGCTGGCTACCCCGGCCGGGCTGGGATGCGCGCCGTGATAACATTTTATCGATGATTTTAGACGACAAAATGTAAAATCAATAAAATGGCGCGATAAAAATTTATCACAGCGCGCATCCTCGGTTTACAGGAGCTACAGGTCAATCAGGTGACGTGACTATACTGCGTGACGGGGATCAACAACCAACATAAACAATAGAATTTAAACCAAAAAAGTAGGTACCTCACAAAAGAAAATAACAACTAAAACTAATCAACAGGGTACAGACACCAAAATGGCATCCGCTCAGTATAAGCCGTGACGGCCGAGAGCGCGTCACGACCACTGGCATTTTATCCTTCAAACGACTGTCCAACGCTGGAAAGATGGATGGAGATACAAAATTATCCATATGTCCTTTCCCACGGTGAGCATTGGATGTAAATATCAGCAGGCGATTGTGTCGTTATTGACAACTAGCATTGTAGGAGCACTCCCTTGCGCGAGGTCGCTGCTGCGGTCATCGGCCGCGGCCCGCGCGGCACAGGCGGCGCTCCACCGGCGTCGCCGCAAAAACTGCCGCCCGCGCCGCCGCCGCCGGTAACGATCGCTAATTAGACGAGTGATTGATCTACCGTGACGGGCCGGGCCTTCCGTACCGTTGACCTCCCGAAGGTGCACTCTCATCTTATTGGATCCATGATTCAGCAAAACCTGTCGTCGAGGGTGTGATATATCTTAGGACATGTCCGAAGTTTAGGTCAAAGCATCTCGACCGTCTTACTTATTACTACAATACAACACTTTAAAAAGAAAGAAAAGCAAGCTTACCTGGAGAGCGTGGAGTGGTCATCCCGGCGGGCGCTTCCGTTGACGCCGTCTGCGGACAAGCATTTTATCTTAATGACAGTTTATGGGAAACGACCAGAGGTAATGCAGGTTAAGTCATTCGTCCTAACTGGCAATCAAAGCTATGATTTGAAAAACCATATTATAGTATCAGGTTTAATTTTTACGTTTTTTCCACACTAATGAGGAACCCCAGAAAAGAAGTGAAAACAGCGGGAAACCGATGACAACGGACCGGAGCCGGAGCGAAGCCACCCGCGGCCGCGACGAATGTTTGCGCTTTGTTCGGAAGGCGGCGACATTGGCGGTGACTGGACTGCGTGGCCTCTGAGGCCGCGAGCCGAGCCCGGAGTCAGGCGCACGGCCGGCAGTGCATACGCGACGAGTTTCAACAAAGCTGTTCACAGATTAGAGAAAATGTTTCTCTAGCTCTAGGCTAGGTAAAACCACCAGGTAAAACTAGATAACCGACCAGCGAAACTAAAAGTATACATGTGCTAGTCTTACCCATTTAGACGTCCAGTAAGTATGTACCTACTATTATATTCAGGTTCATCACTTATGTAGAGCAGTGGTCGATGAGGATTGAACTAACGACCATCGAATCCTGGGCACCAATTGTATTTATTGAAAATACATCGACAACATAAATATTATTTTTACTCGTATGTGTTCCGAGGTCGTTTCACAATAGTATTGAATGCGTATTTACACGTATTATGCGATGTTCCAAAACAAGGTCGCTGTGACACCCGCGCCGGGCCTGTCTGCCACATGGATAAACATTTTACTACCTACTAGTTTGGAGTAATGAATGTCGTATAGAACCTCGTCAACTCGTACAGTATCCTTGCTTACGTAACTTCATTTGATTTTAAAGCTAGTTGAATATTTTTGCGTAGATTTTTCCGGTTTGCCATGCTAAATGTTTCTAGAGAAAATCAACTTGGCTGGCCAAGATAGATACAGTCAAACGCAAATCTTTATCTTGAAAATTTATTGACCATTTGAAGAAGCAATCATTATAAGGGCTGCTACTCTCTTCTGCTTGCGAGAATTTCAACTCATTTTCAAGGGCAACTGTAGTGCGGTGGCACCCCTGCGACCGTGAGCCTGTGCACCGCGCGCGCAGTCATGTTCTTGACATCCATTTGCAGTTAACTTGAAAACCATTTTAGCTGTTACATTATTTGTTTTAACATTAGCAGTTAGTTGTGCTTGAGTCATTTCATAAAATCAATGAACAAATCAATAAGTAAATGGCCTTTGTCCAGCAGAGGACATAATTCGGTTGAAACGAACGAAATGGCTATTAAAATTTGAATTCGTTTTTAATTAGCATTATAAATCTTATATTAAACATAAATCGTTCGGACTGCGTTTATTTAATTTTATTACTTTGTTGAAGATTCAGATAGGGGTGGCTGCACTTGTCGAGCGGGCAAGTTGCGCTCGCCCACGAGGCCACGCCCGCGCCGGCGCTAATTAGTCGCCCGGCGGCTGCCACAATGGGCGACGTCAATGCAAGTCGGATCGTTCGCACGATAGCCGAGCCGCAAGGAGCAGCGTGTCGTCTAGAATAGCCGCGCATAAAACGAGGTGCAATGGCAGAATCAGTCAGGTGGGAAGGCTGGCAATTATCACGAGAATATACGACGTCGACGGCGCAGGAGGCCCGCGGCAACGGTACGCGCGACGCGCCGGAATGCGCGGCACGGCACGGGGCCATAACGCACACCACTTACATACTTTTACGGCAAACATTATCGTTTGGAATGGGTACACGGCGCCAGCACCTTTAAAATACTTTCTGGCTTAGCAAATTACACAAAAACCTAGTTATCTACTTTTATTAAATTCAGTAGGTAATAAATAGTAATACGGAAAAAGGACGCAGTAGTCATACTTAATCATAACACACAGTGACATTATAGGGCTTTTACCTCAGTCAGTAACCCTAAATCTGGTGAGGTGACCTTAGTGGTCTAGTGGCCGTAGTGCAATCGCAACGGCGGAGCTGATGTGGCGCGCGCGTGCATTCGCGCTCCGGGCACTTTCACTGCGAGCGCCGAGTGCTCCATATCGCTCAAACGAACAAAGCCTCCGCGGACCGTGGGAACAGAGAATGGAAGGAGCCATTACCGGCCGGCTTTATCGCCGTCTAATGTGTGTTAATAGGCTTTTGAATTTCGACTGTAGCTACTCCACGTCGCACTCCACTGCTCGAGTGCTCCGCAGTTCGCATTGCCAAACTAAATTAAAAAAAGATGCAGTGCCGTATTGCTGAACAAATTGTCCCGTTCCATTTTTTATGCAAGCCAAAACAATTAATGCTGGCAATAACATTAAAGAAACTACATTACATCCCTGTTCAACGTCCAATATTCTCGTGTAAAGAAGACTACTACGCGGTTAAATTAGAAGTAAATCGTAAAATTGACGAAAGAGTTTGATGAAGTCATCTCATCACATTAGCTCAAGCAGATTAGATACCAAGTCCCGGGCGAGATACGGCGCGCGTGAGTAGAGTCGATTCACGCAGCGTTTACGGGCAGATAGGAATGCCAATTTAATCAACAGACAATATATTATGTATCTCTGAAAGTATTTGTAAATATTAATGTACCTACTATTTACACACAGATGTTTTTAAACAATACTAATTTCTATATCGAAATAGGTCATCATCTTTCAAAATAAGGTCGGCCGCGCATATCACAAGTCTGTAAAGACGGCAAGAGAGCGTTAAACTATTGGTCCTTTTAGATGTTATTATCAGATTACTAATATTATAATATGGAATACATAAACATACAGGTCAAACTGAGGAGAATAAAAAAAGGAAAACCTCCAACTTCAGGCTATAATCCCATCAAACCCTAAGCGCATGAGACAATTATTATCTATTTTCGCGTAACAATTGATATAATCGATTTTGTCTCGATTCACGGGACTCGAGGGGGAATAGATCATTTGGCAGCAGCAGCTTATTGAAACGAATAAGATACTCACTGGCATGGCCGTTGGCGTGCCCGTTGAGGAGCGTGTGGGGCGGCCGCGCGTGGGGCGCCCGCGCGTGCGGCGCGTGGGCGGGGGCGGGCGCGGGCGCGGGCGCGGGCGAGCGGCCGCGCGTGCGCATGAACTTCCTCATGGTGCGCGCGCGCGGCCCCGCCGCTCAGCATCGCGCGCCACCTGCGGCACACGCACCCAACACCTGCAGTACCCCGTGACATAGATCGTGCCATCCACGAACACGCGCCCTACCATTCCTCCACTAATGATTGAGTGTTATCGGTATACGCTAAATTATGGTTAAATTATCCATGAGTGCACACGCACACTACAATAATGACGCTCGGATTGTTCGAATCAAACTCCTCGTACCCTGGCGCTTCCCTCGACCAAAAAGTGGTGGTTGGTGGAGCGCGTCTTCGGTACTGGATGGCACGATCTATCTATACGTAGTTTCGGGTCTATCTGTCACCGTCGCTCACGCTGTCACCTCGCTGAAGGATGGCGACGTTCGAAACTTCGGACAACGTTTTTGGGAGGAGCCCCGCAGCAGTCTGCCCCTGCTCAGCGGTGAAGCGAAGCCAACCCGGTACCGAAGGATAGTTCGACGACTTCCTTGAAATGGCAAGGATATGAATCGCAAATCTTTGAGACAAGGTAACACATAGGTACTCTAATATCTCTTCGGTACCATAACGAAATGCCTTCTTCTTCGATGTTGACCATGGGCACCGATTGACTGGCGATCGAGCTCGAATAGAGCGGCTTAGCGGGACAGCAGGCACAAGTAGGTAGCTAAAACGAATCCCTCGTATTGTTTTCTGGGTGAGATTCCCTTATGTTTGATGGCTACTTATAATAAATCGTTACTTAATTTAGTTACTAAGTACCTATAGTGCATTCGCGTTAAAAAAAGTTTGTCCAAGTTAAGCAACGCCGTTTGACAAATTAGGTCAAAGTAAAGTAAAATTAGAAAGCCGTGTTCACATTGGCCAGTTAAAGTAAACATGGTTCAGACGATTTTGCATTTAAATGATAATGGTTCGATTTTCTACCAGTGTATAAATAAAATAAGCCGTAATTGCTGATTTATCAATCTTCCTAACTTGAATGAAGGATAAGATTGTTAAATATAAGTAATACCTAGGTATGTACATAAAGAGCACTAGGCAGGTAGGTAGGTCCCTTGTTTAGCATTCTCAAACGATACTTGTGTGTTTCGTTCGTGTTTACTTCAATTTGTCTACACAAAATTACAACTGATTGAATGCGAAGAAAAATTCAGTTGATGATTTGTTGTTTAATACTTTATCATTAATCTATCTATACCCAATAATGTTTTTTTCCACTTTGTTCGCCTGGGTGAAATGGTTCCGAGGTGAAATGAGGACACTAACAATCTACTTTGTTCACCCAGGTGATATCACCCAGATGAACAAAGTGGAATAAACCCTAATAATAATAATTGTACTATTTAGCAGAATATCTGAAACACTGACGTCGAATAAGTATCAGGTAGCTTCAACACCGCTTTAATAATAAATTAATGCAGGTAAGCAGTTAAGCACGCTGAGCAATCAATTTTTTACTCGTACAGTGCGATAGAAACATGGTACCATTTCAGTGTTATTCTTCAATTCAACAAAAGGTAATACATTTCCGTTTGATAATATTACCTATTGTTTCATATAAACACGCATACGTATGTTTTTCTGTTCCTTAAAAAGTATAAGTAGCCTATCTTTTCTTCCGTAGTGTAAGCTTTCCATTCCATGACTTCAGCCGGTCCTAATGCAATAAAGTGAATCTTTGCATGATTTACCGACAATAGGTAAATCATGCAAAGATTCACTTTATTGCATCGCACGATGGAATTATTTATCTATTAAGTAAAGATAATCCATCTTCTTTTCCAATCCCTTTTTAGAGGTATTATCCCAATGCAGCAATCTTTTTTTCATTACACGTATAGCTCTTTTTATACTGGATTAAAGTTGGAGCTAGTTGGCAGTATATACCGCATAATACTAACGGGTTAACAATTACCGCGGTTACCGACAAGCACGGCGGCAAAGATGTAGGTAAGCGAGTGCACTCGACCTTGGTGATGTTACCGAGAACACTCGTCGGCGACACCGCCGGGGGCAGTCACCGCCGACTCCCGTGACATAACGTTACGAGTGACCTGCCTGCTCTGCAGAACCAACTTATTTTTGCACAGATTCATCCAGCGTTACATTCTCGAGGGAATCTCACAACTAATAACGTCATTGTACGCAAATTAATACCTACGTACAAGTGAACTTTTTGCAGTAGACGTATAAACCATAGACCAGCGCCGGCGGCGATGACGATCCGGATCAAAATCCCAACACTTATTGCACTGAGTTACCGGAAGATGCGTGGACGCCGCGGGGGCGGGGGCGGGCACTCGCGACACGTGCGCTGCGGGCGGCGGGCGCGCCTCGACTGCCGCCGCCGCCGCCGCCACCGCCGCGCCGGCCCGCACGAGGCACTGATACACACTTACATACTGATAATCTCATTTACATTCCCCATAATTAAACGCCGACATGAACTCGCCCTCATCAAAAACTTATAATTTACAAAACAATACCATCCCGGCAGTTTTATTAACGGTTACAACGACTTCGGCGTCTAATTTATTACGGTGTATGTTGGTGTTTGGTATGGGAAATGTTAGCTTACGTTCAAAAGACTTATTTACCAAGTCTGCTACTATTTCAAAGTTTACGCAAGATGTTACCTGCTTTAATAAATAAATAGTCAATTGCTCTACTTACTTGACTTTTCACTTTAAAACGCTCCATCAAATGGTATCACTAAGGTTACAGAATAAACTGGATCTATTCGAAAATTCAACGGCCAAACATGTATGGAAAAGGGCGCCAGTAATTGCCGCTATTGGATCGGTCACGGATATTGTTACCGCTGTAGGGAGTAGATACTACTGATCCCAGTTCGCGTTAAGCCGGGTCTCCAGCACGTGTTTTGCCCTACTCAATCAACAAAAACATCTCAACATTCAATAAAATTGCCTACAAAAAAATTTAATGTTGACATGCTTTTTGTTGTTTGTGTGTGTAGGGCAAAACACGAGCTGGAGACTGGGCTTTACTCAAAACCAACAATAAAAATAACAAAAACTAACAAAAATATTAGATGAAGCCATGGGAAAAAATCAATTAAAAAGTAGATAATACATTACATACTTCTAAAATATGTATGTTAAATACGTAAATAATTAGATACATAAATAGATATTCCTTCTCAGAACTGACACTGCAACCCTGGACATGTGGAGAACAACGCCTCACTTGCGATGCCCGCATACTCCCTGCAGTGTTCCGGCGGCGCCGCTTTCTCAGACCGGCGTGGAGCCCATTCTTCTGCGCTCTCACAAATAAAACAATCGACTAGGAAATATTCTCGTAACTATTTATTCATTTGGCTACATTTGACTCGTAATACTAGACACTGAGAATTATTGTTCTAATTCAACTAGGCTACTTAATAATTAACAATAGAAAAATATTATACATACAGAGATAGGTACTATAATCACAATATTTAAAATATAATAAAAAAATAGGGGACAATTCTCACGCGAGTACATTTAATTCTTGTACGTATATTGAGGTTAAGTTACGTATGCTATTGTGCAGATTTAAAGCATCAGTATTTTTGTCGTTGATTGGTTTAACTACTTATAAACTTATTAAGTATTTTTATTTTCATATAAATAGAATTAAATTGCACTCGCGTGATAATTCCAAAAATATAGCGTCGCATATCGATGTCGTGAGGAGATAATGTGTTCAGTCAATGTCGACCTTCATACGCCATTTAGTTCAAAGACACGTAACCAGCACTAATATGACCGTGCGTCCCAAGTTAAGATGTGTATACTTCGGCAAATTCGATAATGACGTCGTATGATCGCAAGCCTCGATGCACGACTACTTCTGTGACGCCAGCCTTATTTTCAATTAATAGAATTTATCTTTCATACTACATAAGCCCATAATGGGAACAATTCAAACGCTACTAAATGACTCAAACTGGACTTCGAAATCGTCTTTGATAGGTGGAGTAAGTGAAGCTTTAAAACTGAAAAATAAAAACCTTCATAGGGCAACGTTTTTCTCTTAATGTAGTCCATAAATTTTATGTAACAGCCGCATATAAAATATATTTAATAGTGTTTTAGAGATTAGTTAATTTTAAAAATGGTGATTTAGATTTTTTATTTTATTTTTGTGCTATTGGCAACGAACTATTTGTGTTGTGCATGAACGTGGGTGCAATGAAATCAATTTATTGAAATATATTTTACTACAAAAAATAGAATTATTTATATGCGATATGTGTAAATGTGGTCGGAATAAAAATCAATGACCCGTAGGAAGTGTCGTTTAAGCTAAGGTTACTGATGAGGACTACGACGCGACATAATAGCCAGTTTTGGAAAATCATTTTGTATGATATTTCCTGGATTTATTAAGTGGATAACCTGATCAATTCTCATTATGTTAACCAAATATCACAGTAACTTTGTCAAGTTTAGCATCAATTTAATTGAAATACTTCAGATATTATTTGACTTGTTATCGTTCGTCATACCACGATTTCAGCAGTGCTTGGTCGTATAGTTCTATCAAAAGGTTGTTCGCGGTGACTCAATTCGCTAATAGGCTGAGAGATTCGATCTCCAGGCAGATCGGGTGAAAGGAAGGAACTATAAATGCATAAAGGAATGTATATTAAATACTAAAATTAGCACGCCGTACGCTGGTTTCTGACATTAACTACATATTTTTGGGTAGTTATTGCATGCGGCAAACGTTTAAGACGTTTGATGAATGAAATGAACACCTATCATAACAAGGCCTGCCAGCAGCCAGCGTACGCCACGTGTATGTTCGTAAGACACGACAACGATAAACATTTAGACTAGTGTATCATCAACGTATTCTAAAAATCGAATATGTTAAGAAGTGATTATCACATATTTATTCATGACGTTCAACGAATAATCACGGTGGAATCTTATTCTTGTTTAAATTCTGCTTTGTTTTATTTTATTAATCAGTTGAGAATTAAATTAAAAAAATATGCTGACTCGGTATCAATGTTTCATATGCTTTTCTTTAAGATATTGCACAGTCACCATATCATAAAAAATAAATAACAATAGCCGGATAGCACAAATCGGCACGGACCGCACATCCAACATGATTTATAACCATGAATTTACGCCCGCGGCGAGTCTGTCGGTCTCGAAACCAGTTTTAAGTCTGAATCGAGTTCAGAGCAGAGAATCGGGACAGGCACGGTTCGGCGGGAATCGTCGCGCGGAAGTTTTCAAAATATTTCTCGCCGTCATTCGTGAAGAAATCGAGTCAGCGAAAGGGATACGCTCAGTCGTCGTCGCTGGCGTCGGCGGAGGGCGCGGAGGGCGCGGGCTCGGCGGCGCGCTGCGCCATCTCGGACTCGGAGTCGGAGGGCGCGCCGTCGTCGGACTCGGAGTCCGAGCAGCACTCGCGGCTCGTGCTCTGCGGAACGAAGCGAACGTCAGCGACAAAAAAATGGCCCCGTCGACTCCTTCCCGGCTCCGAGGGGTCATGTTTAGATCATTATGTCATTTCAGAATTTTTTATAATCGTTTAAACGCTATCATTTTAAGGCGTAGTGTGAGTTTACATCAAACGTACTATCCGTTCGCTTTAAGTTTGCCGCTGGCGATATAATGTCATTCGAAGGGAAGCGTCTATAACTATAACAAACTATATTTAAAATATTTTTTATTTATTATTATTGATAAAAATTGTGTATTTGCGTAAAATAAGACACATTAATTGTGTTTAATCACTAATTACGTTTAATGGCGGTTGGGAGAACGGACGCGCATTCCACGGACCGGCAAACTTAGCGCGAACGGGTAGTATTCGATATCCAGTACAATGCTATTGGGTGCGGGTAGTACCTAACGATTTGTTAGTTGACTCATACGTTTTGGCGCGTTTTCAGCAGCTGAGCGGATATCGCGTGCGTCAAAAAAATCTATGAAAATTTTAGTTCTCGAAATATCCGCTAGGGACGCCGTACAATCCAGCCTACGTTTTTTTATTTTTTTATTCGGAAAACCAACAGCAATACAATACAAATAATGGGACCTCAAATTATGTATCTGCTTAGCCATTTATAGGTAATCGCAAATGGTAGCGTTTAATGTAATTCTTTCACCCGCTCGATATCGAACACGTTCGATGTAAACTCGCACTGTGCCCCCTGGCAAACGGCCGGGCGGGGGAGACGAGGAGCGCGGGCACGCACCTGGTGGCAGACGAAGGGCAGCACGCGGTGGCTCTCGGGCAGCAGGTGGTAGGAGCAGGAGGGGCGCGGCGCGGGCGGGGCGGTGGGGGCGGGGGCGGGGCGCCAGCGCGGCAGCAGCAGCACGCACGGCGGCAGCTCCACGTGGATGGTGCCGCACGACGCCGACAGCCGCGCGCCGCGCCCCGCCCCCGCCGCCGCCGCCCCTGCCTCGTCCGCGCCGCGCCCGCGGTGCGCGCGGGGCATCGTGCCTGCAACATACGACAGATCGTTACTCTTACGCCTCAGCCGCCCCACTCGCGAGGGTTGATCGAAGTGGACGGTGGGGACGTGCCCTTCGCTCTCGCTTCGGCCGAAGTTTGAACGCGAAGCGTTCGACCGCACCACTCAGCCGACTGTGGTTCAAGTCGAGACATCGCCCTTAGAATTTGAACTTTGTCATAATGAACGACATCACCATCGCAGCCGCCTCTCAAACACATTGTAAACACTTAATATGCAATAAAAAATTTGAATTTGAATATAAAAAAAAAATCGGTTATTCTAACTATCGCCTAGTGCACGGAAATCGCGAGCGCTTTCCGCGCATTAGGCGACTGGAAATCGCATGAGTGTGTGGATACGAGCTCGGAATTTCGGTTACTTTTCTCGAAGACTTCGACAAAGCGTCGTGATAATTAACGAGACATCGTGACAATACTGATGAGACTTAAAAGTATAAGTTCAACTGAGATCGCTTTTATGTTGAAACGTAAACTTTCGGTCAAATCAACGCGTGCAGCGCGTGCATAGATCGCTACGACCAATGACAAGACGCGTTGATGTGAACTCATCGCTACAAACATCTTCATCGCCATCGCGCACGCAAGCTGCACACGTCGGTCCGGCCGAACCTTCAGTCAGCGAATGGCCTGACCTTGGAAGTCTTCGAGCGGCGCGCGGACGGCGCGCTCGTTGAACTCGAGCGTCTGGCTGGCGCGCGCGTGGCGGCAGCGCGGCGCGCCCGCGCCCTGCACGCGCCACCACCAGTACGAGCTGCCGCCCCCGCCCGCGCCCGCACCGTTCACGCTCTCGTAGATGTTCTCCGGCTGCTGCGCCTGCAAGTCGAGGACGTTGTCGTGTGTCAACTTATTGGCTGAGTTGCATCATCTTATTTGAACCGTTATGGTGCGTCCACACTGGGGGAACAGGCTCGCGCGGCAAACTCGACATCCTGCTCACTCAAGAGCAGGATGACCAGCGTGCCGCGCGAGCCCGTTCGCTCAATGTGGACGCACCATAACAATAACCGGTGTTTTACGTATGTTTGACAGATTTTTGACGTTTGTCAAAATTAAAGTAAGATGATGCAACTCAGTCTAATAGAAGAACGAAAGTGTTTTATGGACGAAGATGAAAGGCAACACGATCCCTTTGGCGATAGCGATAACGCCATGGCTGGACCCACCCTCACAGGAAGATTCCACCAGGAAGGCGTTGCCACAAACGTTGTATAAATTGCAACAACGACCATGGTGCGTAAATTTAATTTGAAATATAGCATCAGTTGTAAATTCAGCAGTAAAATCTTTTTTAAAGGAATCTCAGTCTGCGGGTAAGAAACTGGCAACGCGACGCGACGGCGGAGCAGCGGCGATGAGAAGTAGTATTGCGATTTGCGATCACCCCGCTTCGCTGCTGCCCGTTTCGTGTGCGTCTCCATAATATACTGTCCACGTTGCTGTATGCATCGCCGCCGTTTCGCCGTCGCGTCCCCCAGCCATCGCACGGCCTTCGCCAATTTCGTGCCCGCAGACTGTGTCGTTATTTTGATTCGTGTAAACAAACGAAGCGGTCGAGTCGAGGCCGCGCGTCACCTGGTCGGCGATGGGCCGCAGCTGCCGGCGCGCGTACAGCGCCCGCCAGCGCGCGGCGTGCGGCGGCAGCCCCGCGCCCGCGCCCGCCCCCGCCACGCCCACGCCCATGCCCAGGTTCACGCCCATGCCCATGCCCACGCCCACGCCGACCCCGTAGATACCCACGTTCGGGTACCTGAGCGAAAAGATAAGGTGAAAATCTGTACTTGTGGTCGCCAACACAAAAAAATAACATTAAAAATGAATAATATCCGTAATAGATTTTTCCGTAATGCCATGCGACCACAGGTAATTAAATTTACCCGTAGACCCGGTTATAGATCGACCCACCGGGACCACGGGTAAACACTAATTTGTTTCAGTACTTATTTAAAAAGTATATTATGTAACAAAAGTGTGCAACTCACGCCTGCGCCTGCGCCTGCGCCACGGACGGCGGCGGCGGCGGCGGGTCGTGCACGTGCACGTGCAGGCGGCGCGGGCCCGCGCGCGCGCCCCGCAGCGCCGGCTGGGGGGCGCGCGCGCGGCATCAGGCGCCCCACTCCACCACGCACACGCCGGCGTACGAGCGGCCCACCGACATGCGCTCGCCCAGCAGCGTCCACGCCTCCGCCGCCGGGTCGAACACCTCCACCGAGTCCAGGTTGGCCGCGCCGTCGTCGCCGCCCACCACGTACAGCTTGCCCTTGTGCGCCACGACGGCGGCGTTGCGGCGCGCCGTGTGCATCGGCGGCGCCGGCGCCCAGCCGCCCGCGTCGGGCCGGTAGCGCTCCACGGAGCGGCGCACGGCCGGCCCGTCGTGGCCGCCCACCGCGTACAGCGCGCCACCCACCGCGCCCACGCCCGCGCCCGAGCGCCGTGCGCTCATCTCGGGGCACGGCTCCCACGCGTCGCGCGCCGGGTCGTACCTGCCGAGTGCCGAGCGGAGGCGGTCAGTTCGTCGCTCGCGGGCCCGTGCCAGAGTCAATACAAACAAGTAGGTTATCTTCATACAAACGCACCGAGCACGGTATAAAGGTGAGCGCGCAGATACGTATGCGGCGCGCTCGCACACATTGACATAATTTATCGCGGATTATTGTGGTCAGTCGTGGTTGCGCTGTATGTAATACCGCGGCCCGCGCGTATTTATCTACACTAATATTATAAAGAGGAAAACTTTGTTTGTTTGTTTGGTTGTAATGAATAGGCTCAAAAACTACTGGACCGTTTTTAAAAATTCTTTCACCATTCGTAAGCTGCATTATCCACAAGTAACATAGGCTTAATTTTATTTTGGAAAAAAATAGGGTTCCGTAAAATATGTAGATAATGTAGACCACGCGCGCGAAGCCGCGGGCGGAAAGCTAGTTTGTTTATAACGATAAGTAAATCAATCAACCTAGGTATTAATCCGAAATACAAGCATGGTAGGTATTTTATATTTTTTTACGTACGTGTACGTGTGGTGTGAAATACAATTAAACATTTCATTTGCTACAGAAAAAATGCATTCTCTTAACTTTTAAAGTACCTATATTATTTTGAAATTATTGTAAAAAATATTCAATTTCCAAAAGATTTTAATTTTGAGTAGTTAAGATTTTAAGTTCGGATCTGTCAAAATCAACTGTAATTTCAGCGTTTTCAAAATTTCATCTCTACCATGATTGTTTTGGCTTGGAACTGACATCGAATACTCAATTCTGGTACACAACGAAATGGCGAACCTGGCTGTGTTTATCAGATAAAAGAAATATTCACTAGTTTAGCAGTAATTTAATGCAGTTTTGATGATTGAATAAACTATAGCGAGAGCGACACGTGTTTAGGCTATTATCGCTCGCTCGGGGCTCGAGTTGGCCTTCTTATTTCTATGACCGTGCGGCTGATAGCTACCTCTCGACGGTCTGCAGGCACTGGCGCGAGGCGCCGTCGTAGCCGCCCACGGCGTACAGGCGGCCGTCCAGCACGGCCACGCCCACGGACGAGCGGCGCGTGGACATGGGCGCGATGGCGCGCCAGGCGGCCTCGCCCGCGCCCTCCGCCGCCGTGTCCAGCGCCTCGGCCGAGCTCAGCCCCGTGACGCCGTCAAAGCCGCCCACGGCGTAGACGACGGAGCCGATGACGGCCACGCCCAGCGTGGAGCGGCGCGCGGCCAGCGGCGGGCCGGGCGCCCAGCTGTCGGCGGCCACGTCGTACACGTCGACGGAGCGCACGCGCAGCGTCCCGTTGAAGCCGCCCACGGCCCACACGCGGCCGCCCACGCGCGCCAGCCCCGCCCGGCAGCGCCGCGCCGGCAGGCACGCCACGCCGCGCCAGCGCCCGCAGCCCATGTGGTACGCCTCCACGTCGCGGATCGCCTGCAGACACGCATATCATCCTTCGTGTGGACTCTTTTGGAGGTTCATAGCTGACAGTTAATGTGAATACAACGAACAGATTGATGAGCTAAAGTGGCAACGGATAGGACACACAATACTCAGAACCGAGGAGAAGATTCCGGAGCGGAGGTTTCGTACACCCACAAAGCGAAACGACGACCACATGGACGGTTAATATGGCAATCATTATGGCAGGTCTACGTTCAGCGGTGGATCTCCTGCGGCACACGTCTCGCTCGGTAAGTGATATGTCTAAAGGCTGGTCCGTGGACTGTGTGACGGGCGCCCGCAGTGAATGTGCGAGCGCGACAGCAACATAGTTACTCGCGAGCGATAGGGATGGGTAGCTTGGAGTCATTGGACGGGATTCTACGTGCTCACGGACCAGGCTTTATCAAAGAATGCCGAATCGACGCATCAACGATGTTACGTCATCCCTGTGGCTCCGCTCCGCCGGGCTCTGTGGGCTCACCTTGGGCGCCTGCCCGCCGACGACGAGCAGCGCCATGGCGCCGGCGGCGCGGGCGCCGGCCCGGGGACGCGCGCGCCGCATGCCGGCCGCCGCCGCCGCGCGCCGCTCGCCGCGCAGCAGGTGGAACGACAGCGCCTCGATCACCAGGTCCTGCCAGAACACACGTGGAAATATTTACTAATTTAATAATTAAAATAAAAAGCGTTTGATGTCATAAGGACTTCGTTCACTCTTTGAGTAAACCTGGTGTTTGTTTTCAAAGCAGATGGTTTTATTAAATAGATTGGGGCCCTTTTACATATCGCGCTCGCACAGTCTCTGCGGTCGCCCGTCGCACAGTCGCGACAGCGATTACGCGCGAGCGATAAGGATGGGTAGTTTGGGGTCATTGTACGAAATTGTATCTGCTCGGCGACCGGACTTCAGTCCCAACGCCGGCGTTACCTTGACGCGGATGCCGGCGCTGACGAGCGGCTCGGCGGCGGCGCGCGCCACCAGCACGTCCTGCGCCAGCAGCGGCAGCCGCACGTGCTCCAGCACCGCGCCCAGCTGCGCCGCGCGCTCCTGCACACACCACCAAGTAATATGTATTACGGACATTTAGACAAATAAAGATACATCACAGGATAAAAGCGAAAACGACCACATCCAGTGACATAATTTAAACTGACCTCTGCATCGTGTTGCATCCAGCGTATGACGGCATCTAGAATCACTTCTTCATTCGGCACCTGGAACGTATTAACATGAAGCATTGATTAGACTTCGTTCGTGAAAATAATAATAAATAAATAAAATATCCTTGGACATTTTTACACTGCGCCGCTAGCCCCAAACTAAGCAAAGCTTGTACTATGGGTACTAGATAACGGATATAAACATACTTAAATACTTTTTTTTTGTAAATACATACTTAATATGTTACATAGAAAACACCCAGACCCGTCACAGAAACTAAAATTCATCATTTCAGTTTCTGCCCGGCCGGGAATCGAACCCGGGACCTCTCGGCATAGTAGTCCGTTCTGAACCACTACACCAAACGGCCGACGAAGTTTTTGCAGTTCCGAGTTGACAGTGAGAGCGTGAGGTTACCGTGATGCGGTCGCTGTCGAGCAGCTGGCACAGCGCGTCGGGCGCCAGCGCCAGGAACTCGTCGGCCTCGAGCACGTGCTGCGCGTGCGCGTCGATGTAGCGCGCGGCGGCGCGGGCCAGCTCGGCGCAGGCGTGCAGCTCGGCGAAGGCGCGGATGCCCAGCGCGTTGTCGGGCGCCAGCGCCGCCGCCAGGAAGCCGCAGCACGCCGCGCGCACGCCGCACACCTGCACCAGCGACGCGCCCGACAGCAGGCTCTGCGGGGGACGGCAGCGTTAGGCCGGGTTCCCGCTGTGCCGGACCGGACACCGGACAAGGGTGTTCACATTACACCGGATCACCGGATCCGAAATCCGAGCCAAATGAAGTGCGGGGAGCACGGGCGGGGCGGGGCGGGAAGCGCGGGCGCGGCGGGGTGGGCCGCGACTCGTTCACATTACTCCGGTCCGGTGATTTTGCCGGCATTTTGTAGCGACAAAACGCTCGGTAAAAATGCCGGGCTCGGCGTAAAAGCCGGATCCGGGATAATGTGAACAGCTTCATACAATTTGTACCGCCGCTAGGCCTTCCGGCGATTTTACCGGACCGGGAGATCTGCCGATCCGGCATAGTGGGAACCCGGCCTTACTCCTCCAGGTCGCCCCGTCGTCCGTGTCCGGCGATACCGGCGCGAGGACTCACCTGCACGTTGTCCTCGGTGATCACGAGCGACTCAGGCGTGTATATGTACTCGATGATGGCTTCTAAGGCTTCAGGATCGATGTTCTGAAAGCGAACAGGATTATAAAAAAAAATACAATATGGCGGAAAAAAATGAAAACGAACGAAGGGGCGGTCGCGGAACCTGTATGGTGACGGAGGCCTGCGTGCGCTCGCCGAACTGCGTGAACATGGCGAGGAAGTACGGCGACGCGGCCGCCAGCACGGCGCGGTGCGCCCACACGCCGGCCGACGGCGGGTCGTCGCTCTCCAGCTGCGCCTGACCACAGAAACAGGCGTAATGCTAAACTAAAATTGTCGGGGTACGCTTTTAGGAAACTCAGTTTGAGCGACAGCGCACATTGGGCGACAAAACGCAGCGCAGACGCGGCCACAAAACGCATGAGCGCGTCGTTTCATATTGTTAGCTTGTCGTCGCGACTTGTCTCGGAGTTGCAACGACAGCCGTCGTTTTTTCGCCCAATGTGTGCTGCCACTAAACTAGCCAGCTCACTGAATAGATTTTGTCCAACTCCAAATGGCATCAGTAGAAAAATATTTTCGAACTCAACATGGAAGAGAATGTAATCAATGAGGGCTATCGTTTTTATACTTAACAGTTGGCACCCCGGCGATTGACAGGACCTTACTCTACAATGGCGCCATCTTGATGAGTGCAAATGCGATAGTCCTCCTACCACTTTAGCGCTCACAAGTTGGTGCCACTACTGCCACTGTCTTCGCTACTAGCAAGTGACAGGACCTCACTCTACAGTGGCGTTAACTGGTGAGCGCTAAAACGATAGCCCTCATTGAAGAGCGTGTCACGCGGAGGGCGCACCTGCAGCTGCACGTCGCAGAGCGCGGCGCCGCGGCGCAGGCGCGCGAGCGCGTCCAGCAGCTTGTGCGCGTGCGCGGGCGCCGCCGCGTCGGCCGCCGCCTCGCCCGCCGGCCGCTGCGACGACTCGTCCAGCGACGACTGCGACGCGCAGCGCACCAGCAGGCTGGGGGACCGCCGATATCGATCATGTTGTTGTTGTCCGAATTACGTTACGAATTAAAGTTATAGCCAGATATATTAAAAGAGGTTCGAGTAAGACGATCGACGAGTGTGATGGCCTCCCGTGGTTGCGCGATTGACTGAATACCTGATAGTGATCAGATATCAATGAAATTAAAATTACCGAAACTAAAGAAACACACATAAATTGGGAACATGATGTGAAGCCAAAAAAATTATTTTATCTAATCAATTAATTAGAAGCCAGGAGCAGCAGAGAGTTAAATTACATGAACTTGGCAATTAACCTTGCTGATGATCGAGTATTTGGATCAAAACAGAATAAAACCAAAAAGGTATGAATTTAAAATGTAGAAATAAGCAAATGGCACTATAGGTAGATAAACAAAATTTTGGCAAAGCAGTGAATTTGATGAAAGTTAAAAACATGATCAGTGCAAATAAATAGAAGAAAAGTGTGATATACAAATGAATACCTATACCTCCCACGGTCTCCATCCCCCTCTACTGCGCTATAGTCCACTCCCAACCTGCGGTGGACACAACAGATTAGTACTATAATTTATTACACACTGGAGTGCATATTATTATTATACTACAAGTGATGGTAGATCTCAAGGAGCTATCTAAACATATTTTTTTTTAATTTATCTCTTACACAAAATAATGGTAATTTTCCTATTTATAAAAAAAAACCAACTAACTCACTTTGGTTTTACCAGGGATGTTATGGATATCCATAACAGTAACCGAAACTATTAGATATCCGAAATAAAAACATCCATAAGGGGGCGTCCATAAATTACGTGAGACAATTTTGGCTATTTTTCAACCCCCCCGCCCCCCTTGGTGAGATTTGGTGAGATTTTGCCTGACCCCCTCCCCCACCCCCAAATCTCACGTGATATAAAAAAAAATCCGAAATTTAATAGTTTTGGAGTAATATTTAACATTTTTTTTGTGTGCTTTAACGTTGTTGCTAACGAGTGCATCAAAAAGATCTATAAAGTTTAAGATTTTAGTTCTTGAAAGTATCTGCTAGGGACGCTGTACAATCATCATACATTTAATGTATGTCATTTTTTACGCAGTCGCTAGCGGATGACGATTGTGTAAAGTCGCACTAAGCCCACTGAGTACGAATAGATCCAGAAATTCACGTGTAGTGACAGCGGTTAGTACTAGGGTCACATTGTTTTTTTACAGAAGTACCTAGTCTAATTGTTCCTTTCTACAAAATCACAAATAATCTAGCAAAATCGATTTTGATAAAAAAAGAACTTGTTTTATAATTTTCTTAATTTCGTCATTTATTCTGCATTTTAGTATTCACACATGCAGACGGAAGCATTTTTAGTTGTATTTGTTTAGACTGTATAGAATAAAATGACATTATCATCATACAAATATCATTTTTTAGTCCTGACAAGGAACCCTTAATAGTTTCGATATGTCTGGCTGTCTGTCTGTCCGAGGTTTTGCTTGGAAACTATTGGCACTAGGGAGCTGTAATTTTGTAGAGGTATGTATATTATTCACGACGACAAAACGGTAGAATAAAATTTTGAAAAAAAATTTTTTTTAGGGTAGCTCCCCTACATTTAAAAGTGGGGATGGTATTTTTTTTCGTCTTCTACCCCATCGTGTGGGTAGGTCTTTTAAAATGGCTTAGGGGTTTCTAAGACCATTTTTCGATTTAGGGATCCGTTTGCAAAATGTTAAAGTTTAAAGTGTCAAGTTTTGTCCGAGTAGGGCGTTCCCCCCCCGCTAAAAACTAAACTGTTGGCTTGATAAATCTGGAAAAATTCAAGATTATAGTGCTTTTTATGAACTTTCAAGGAAAACTATAGCGGTTAAGATAGATCAGTTAGTTCAAGAGTAATAGTCGTTTTACTCATGTATTATAAAATTTCATACCTAATAAAAATTCCTTAGAAGAAAATATAATTTGATAACTTTTTAAAAAAATAAAACCGACTTCAAATGCGTGAACACAAAAAAAAACTAAAAATTAAAAATATTGCGTATAAAAAAGTTCATCCCCAATTTTCCACCCTTGGGGGTGAAATATTTTCTTCAAATTCGCATGAAACCACCCTTTTGATAATACCTATTCAACAAAAAAATAATCGTTCAAATTGATTTATAATCGGCGGAGATATTGCGTATAAAAAAGTTCATCCCCAATTTTCCACCCTTGGGGGTTGTTTTTTCTATTATTAAATTTAAATGGGACCACCCTTGAGGTATTACCTATACGCCGAAAAAAGATTTGTTCAAATCGAAAACATAGAAAAAAAAAAAAAAAAACATACGGGTCGAATTGAAAACCTCCTCCTTTTTTTTGAAGTCGGTTGATTAAAAGTGACTTTAGATGAAGTAATTGCTTACTTCTGAAATATATTGTGATAACGACGGACAACTAAGGAACCCTACACTGCGCGTGGCACGACACGCACTTGGCCAATTTTTTTANATAAATAATGTGGTTAATTAAAACTTATTAATTTATTTGGATACAGTTTGACCAGTATTCCAAAACAGTATTAATTTGGATTCCAAGTAACACTGTTGCGAGGAAAAAGTTTGGTTTCTATTTAATAGCACCTTTTAATAGCAATCTTTTGATTCTTGAAGCCTGACCTATAAATTATTATATTATTATGAATCAGAAGCGGGGTTGATTTTTTAAAAAGAACAATTTTAATCACAAAATCGACCGTTTATTCAAAGAAAACCTAAACACAATATATGAAACCCTAAACACGATTATTGCCACTAGAATACGTCCGTCACGTCCAAATGCCTCCGCAAAAGTGAGCGCGCGCCGAGCCAGCGCTCTTCAGGTGCCCCTTCTCATGGTTCGATGTTACGTCACGGTGGCGTGATGCTAGGCCCCGCCTCCTGGTCCGTTTTCTCTAATACGGCCTCTCCTGACGGCGAGTCGTCCTCGACCGCCTGATCCTGGACAGATGACTCTTCGCAGTCTTGGGAAGTACCGGGATCGCTGTCATCTGTAAAACAACACCATTTTAACACCTTTTTTTTTTAACCAGGTGTCTAGATACCTAAACTTCATAACAATTATCAGCTTCAAGTCACAAATGTAAGCGTGCACTCATACATTCGTGACCAAAACATGAACATTGTCATCTAATAGGTAGAAGTAGATGTATGCAAAATGAAATTACAAAACAGCAATCGAGCAAAAGAAACAGAAAAAAAAGAGATGGTATTCCCCATAGCAAAGCTATGCCAGCCAATCATAGGCTGCCAGCACACGTCATAGGTAGCTGCCATAAGGCAAGCGCACATGGCTGCTAAAATAATTACGAAGCACACGCCATAGGTAGCTGCCATAGGGCAAGCGCACGTGGCTACCAAAACACACAGCACACGCCATAGGTAGCTGCCATAGGGCAAGCGCACGTGGCTATCAAAACACAGCACACGCCATAGGTAGCTGCCATAGGGCAAGCGCACGTGGCTATCAAAACACAGCACACGCCATAAGTAGCTGCCATAGGGCAAGCGCACGTGGCTAAGCGACTCACCATCCGTGAAGAAAGCCGCACACGTATCCGGCGTCCATTCGCCGCGCCACAAAGTCATGTGTTCCGCAGCTGCCTGCGTCTTCTTGCCGTAGGATCCGGCTAGAAGCTCCAGCTCATAGCGATGGTGCGGAAGCTGCTGGATGACCTTGTAGGGACCCCTCATGCCGGAGTCCAATTTGCCGGAACTCTGCGAACTTTTCCCAACGAATACAAAATCGCCAAGGGCAAAGATACGCGGCTGCCTTCGCCCTTCGTTGACACGTCGGTCTTGATGAGCCTGATTTGCTTCTAAAAGCTCTGAAGCTCGTTGTCGCCTCAATGTCATCAAAGCTTCTCGGTTAGCATGGGAATTTTCTAGGGCTACATCCCTCACAAGAGCCCTCAAGATAGGTGTGGTGGCTTCGACACCAATGAGCAGTTGAAGAGGTGATGTCTGAGTTGTGGCTTGTTTGGTGATGTTTAGAGTTAACTGGACTTTCCACAGAGCATCAGACCAGTTACGACCCTTGCTATTTACCTCAACACGCAACATATTTAAGACGGAACGGCAATATCGCTCGGCTTGGCCGTTTTCTTGGTGCATTTCTGGCGTGATTAAATGTGTGGCACACCCCAGCCCAGAAACCCAATTTTGAAACCCAGAACTTTCAAACATCCTACCGCGGTCAGTTACGATTAAAGAAGGTGTACCAAATAAAGAAATAGCGTTTGTGAATACGCGTTTTAATTCGTCAGTATCCTGCCTATATAAAGGGTACAACAAGCAAAATTTTGAAAAGGCATCTACCAAAACCAAGACGTACTTAAACCCATTTGATTCAGGTAGCGGACCCAATACGTCCATATGAACAGTTGAAAAGGGACTTTCAGGTTTGGTCCAAGATTCTATGGGCTGCCCGGGGAACTTTTTTATGTGATAGACAAACCACGCAATGGCTTATGTACTTCTTAACGAATTGTCTTAGACCAGGGAACCAGAAATGACGGAGAATCAAGTTGACAGTTTTATCCATGCCGATATGTTCGTGATCGTCGTGAAAGACGCGTAGAAGACTTAGTCTATGCCCTTTTGGGATAAAACAAAGTAGACGCGACTCTTCGCCTGTAAGACTGTACTTGTAGTACAGGAGATTGTTTTTAACAACATATCGAGATGGATCCAACTGGCCGTCTCTTAACTTTTCCATCATTTCTTGTGTTTCGGAGTCAGCTGTTTGTGCAATCTGAGCCCAGTTATTAGGTCGACGAATGTGCGACACACTCACCGGGTTACGGCTTAGAAAGTCGGCATGCTGCATTAGAGCACCCTTCCGGTATTCAATGGTGAAACGGAAGTCTTGCAAGTAGACCCACCAACGAGCCACCCGCGGTATAAGATCTTTTTTTCGCTCAGTTAATTTCAGTGAGTTACAATCCGTCACTATCTTAAAGTCAATGCCAATAAGATAGTGGCGAAAATGTTGCAATGATTTTACAATGGCCAAAGTCTCGAGCTCATAGCTATGATATCGAGACTCTGCACCATGCGTTGCTCTACTGAAATAACCGACGACACGCTTCCGTTTACCGTCATGCTCCTGCAGCAATACCGCGCCATAACCGATGGCACTAGCGTCAGTGTGAAGTTCAGTGGGCAATTTTGGGTCAAATATCGCGAGTACAGGTTCTTCCGTTAAGGAAGTAATGATTTTATCACGTGCTGCATCTTGTTCTTTGCCCCAGATAAACGGTTGTCCCTTTTTAGTAAGTTTTGCAATGCAAGCTGTCTTAACTGCGTAATTAGAAATATACCACCTAAAATAACCGGCCAGACCCAAAAATTGCCGCACTTGCCTGATATTTTCTGGTTTTGGGGAATTTACTAAAGCTTCCACCTTCCTAGGGCTCGGCCGTACCTGCCCTTGACTAATAAGCCGGCCTAAATACTCAACTTCTGTCTTTAGGAATGTGCACTTTTTCAAGTTTATTGAAAAACCCGCATTTGTGCGGCAAACGAGCACTTGACGCAATAAGTCTAGTCCTTCTTCTATCGAATCTGATAGAATTAGGACATCATCAATATAATTGAGGACCTTCCCAGTCTCCGTCAAGTGTTTTAGAGTCTTAGATATGATCCTCTGGTAAACCACCGGTGCATTAGTCAAACCATAGGGCATTTTTAAATATTCAAAATGACCCTCTGGTGTGACGAAGGCTGTTTTTCTGACGGATTCATCATCTTTAAGAGGCACCTGATGGAAACCAGTGGCTATATCAAGACTGGTGAAGAATTTACTATTGCCCAATCTATCGATATGGTCATCTATCAACGGTAGAGGGAATCTGTCTTTTACGGTAACTGCATTTAAGGCGCGATAGTCTACGCACATCCTGTCAGACCCGTCCTTTTTTTTGACGAGTATGATAGGACTTGCGTATTCAGACTGCGATTCCCGAATAATTCCTTTACTCAACAGATCATTTATTATGTCACGAACTCTCAATTTTTCGTCAGCAGAAAGCTTATAGGGGCGATAATGTATGGGGACATCACTATTTAGCTTTATCTCCATGCTACCCGTATTAACAGTGACGTAGCTGTTCCAGTAACAAAATATTCAGAAAACTCATTAATCAGCGAAATCAAACGATCTTTTTCGTCACCTAACAATGGCGTATTTACAACGTTGGTATCTATTTTACTTATGTGATGTACCCGAGGTACACTATCCACCCTATTTAACCGTTGTGCGTTATTAGTTCGTGTGTAGACCACCCCTTTACGATCTAAGACGTCTGTTCCTAATAGTATGGGTGCGCTGATACAATTTGACGGCACAACAAACAAATCCACCTCTACAGATATCTCGGGGAACTCCATAACTTTAGTCACATAGCAAGTGGATTCTATTTCTTGGCTACCTATTCCTCGCATTAAACGGTATGTAGGAACTTTATTACAGCTTAGATGTTTGAGAACCGCTTCATAAATCAAGGAAATATTAAAGCCGCTATCAATCAATACGTCTACGGGTACCTTATCAATTACCGCCGTCATTGCATTGCTGCATCGGGGGTCGTTTGACAAAAATTTACATTGGTCGAATCTGGGCCCTTAGAATCCACTCGCTGTTTGGCAAAACATTTATCGATAGTATGCCCTGTCTTGTTACAGTAGGTACATGACAAGGGAGCTTTATTAGACGCTACAGGAGCCGCAACAAATTTTTTAGTTTCCGTTTTTTTCCTTTTAGAACAATGTGATTTCGCATGGCCGATATCACCGCAGTTATAACACTTAATGTTCGATTTTGCACTCTTATGTTTACGGGGATCAGATTGACCTCCATTCAAGTTCAACCCACGAAAGTTATTGCGGGTATTTTGAAAATCATTTTTAGGCTTTGTATAAACGGATAAGAATTCTACTAATTCGCTGTGTAACAATTTAGCATTCGACGCAGTGGCTTTTACCTGCGGGTCCGTAATACCGCGAATGATTATAGCCGTTTTCAGGTCATCGGATAACCCTTTTACGATATTCAGACGCAACAGCGACTTACGAGCGTAATCGGCGTATGAAGCAAAACTATCTGAGTTCGTATTCATTACGTCGTACAAAATATTCGCGACGTCAATGTTTCGCGGACAGAGTGATCGGAACTCTAATTTAAAATTGGACCATGTACGGTCATGGGAAACCCAATCGTTGAGCCAGGTGCGCGCATCTCCTTTGAGGCAACCACCGATGCGCGACAGGCACTCGCGATCATCCCAACGATTAAGTTCACGTCCTCGATCTACCTCCGCGCACCAAACATCGAAGTCGTGAACGTTGGGGTCGAAATTCGAAATGTAATAGTGACTTGGTTTGGCTTGTATTATCGAATTTAATGCGCTCACAATCTTATTTGTCGTTTCGCAAACGGGCTCAACGGACGAAGTAGTTTTGTCTTTAGAAACCGGTAAAGGTGGGGTGTGGCATAAACGCGCTGGACGTGACGGTTCAGATATACATTCAGAGGTAGAAAGTCTATTCTCAATCGCATTCAATCTCAGAAGAATCGTATCAAGTGCCTGATTACGGGGGCTATCGCGGCCCTTACGCGAATCGTCGCGACGCCGCCTATGAGAGCTACGATGAGGGCGATCGCGATCTTTACGTGATCTACTACGATGTCTACGCGAGCCCTCCGCTCTTGAGTTAGATCGTGACGATCGACCTGACATTATAAAAATCAAAACGGCTACAAGTTATGAAAAAATATTCAACACTGCACTGCTTTAAAATAATTGAACGGAACACTTAAAATTTCAAATCAACAAAAAAAATGAAGGTACTCACAAATAGTCGAAAACGAGCAAAAATACCGATAGCGAGCGAGGCTCCGTGCGAGTCCTATCCCACTTCTGATATTATGAATCAGAAGCGGGGTTGATTTTTTAAAAAGAACAATTTTAATCACAAAATCGACCGTTTATTCAAAGAAAACCTAAACACAATATATGAAACCCTAAACACGATTATTGCCACTAGAATACGTCCGTCACGTCCAAATGCCTCCGCAAAAGTGAGCGCGCGCCGAGCCAGCGCTCTTCAGGTGCCCCTTCTCATGGTTCGATGTTACGTCACGGTGGCGTGATGCTAGGCCCCGCCTCCTGGTCCGTTTTCTCTAATAATATTTGAGGAGGTTAGGAACAGAAAGTGACATTTACACTTTTTAATTATATGAATAAATTAAGAAAATAAATATTTTTGTTGAACTTTATGTGTTTTGTTTTTTTTTGTTTTTAATATTATGGGTTAATAAGACATAGATTACAAGGTATTAAAAGTTTTCATGTATGTTTTAAAATTTACACAAAATTAAATAAAGAACAAATCAGATGTCACCTTTTGATCAAGTCACAAGTAAATGTCACCATTTGATTCAATAGTTTTGTAAAATGTTACCTTTTGAAACTTGCTGTCTGAAAAATGTCACTATTAGAAACAAAAACAAATCAATATCCATACAAAAAATGTGTTTATTATTATTTTAAATTCTTATACATGAAGTTCTCCACAATCAGGTTCTAAGCAGTCACATCCATTTTCATCATTTTCATTGTCATTTTCTTCTTTCTTCTTTCTTTCTTTTCAGCCAAATGACGTCCACTGCTGGACAAAGGCCTCCCCCAAGGTTTTCCACAATGAACGGTCCTGCGCTGCCCGCATCCAGGCTCTTCCCGCGACCTTTACCAGATCGTCG
Source organism: Ostrinia furnacalis (assembly GCF_004193835.3). NCBI lineage: Eukaryota > Metazoa > Arthropoda > Insecta > Lepidoptera > Crambidae > Ostrinia > Ostrinia furnacalis. The sequence goes on from NW_021131006.1 coordinate 53,985, forward strand.
GTCCACCTAGTAGGAGGCCTGCCCACGCTACGTCTTCCAGCCCGTGGTCGCCACTCGAGAACTTTCCTGCCCCAACGGCCATCGTCTCTACGAGCTATCCCGCCCACTGCCACTTGTCATTTTCACTTATATTATTTTCATACAAGATATCACAATACCATTTTAAAGAAAGATCATTTTTCCAGTTTTCTCCAAACTGTTTAGTTAATAAACTTTCTACATCCTTTTTCTTTGCACCTTTTATGAAATGTCCCAGTTCTTTCTCAACAAGTTTGATACTCAACAGGTTTGTATTTCTCTTTAAAGGATTTATTCCTTTTGATTCTCCAGCATTTTCAAATCTGAAGTTTCTGAAACATTTAACTATTGCCTCAGTTCTTTTTTTTATTTGTTTCTTTTCTATGCATATGCGTTTCATGTCCCTTATACCTTCTACTTTTTTAAAATGTTTATCAAGGTTTTTGATGTCATAATACTTCCAATCTTTGCCTAAAATATTTACTCTTCCATGCTGTAATAATAGGTCATGATAATCTTCTCTGTTTGTAATTACTGTTTTTTTTCTCAAATCTTTTTCTACGCGACCAAATACACGATCGGCAGGTAAAAAGGAGTGACCACGCACAGGAAAAACAATCTGAATTTCTTTTAAAGTTGCTGGAGACTCTTTTATTAACCAGTATATAAGTGTGTCAATAATAAATGAATTTTTGTTTTGTCCTCCACACCCATCACAAAACATGCGGATTATGTGTACATCATTTAAAGACCCATTCTGCTTGAGTGTGTTCAGATGACTAAATAAAGCAGAACCTACTTCCATTGAGCCTCTACCAGCCATGTCCTCAGTCCAACAATAAAAATCTGGGTCCTTTCCATCCACATTCACAATACACAAATTATAAAAACTTATTTGTCGAGCATAGAAACTGTCTTGAATTGGTGTTTTTGGTAAAGGCATAACTTGTTGCAAGTCAAAACAAAAAGAATAAGAATTGTCCACTTCTTGTCTTACTAATTGGTAAAAAGCGTTAGCTCTCAGCTTGTGTACTCTTTTTTCAGTCATATGATACTGTTTCTTTTGTGGATCCTGCTCAGATTTAATTTTATGGGACAGTAATGTACATGTCGTGCAAGCATCACTTGCTGGAGATGAAAAACCAATGTTAAATTGTGTAACAAAAATGTGTCTAAAAAACCATTTTTTTACCTGTAGTGCTTCTTCAACAGAATTATTGTATAATTTAACCATATAATAAGGTTATTCNTAGTATCTCTTTTGTTATGACTTCGATTGTTACGAAAAAATATTTTACTTATTTTATAGTTAATATGGCTAGAAAACCCTTACAACCTTTCTTTGCCGTTCGTTCGTTTCAGCCGAAAGACGTCCACTGCTGGACAAAGGCCTCCCCCAAGGATTTCCACAAAGACCGGTACCACGCCGCTCGCATCCAGGTACCACCCGCGACCTTCACCAGATCATCGGTCCACTAAGTAAGAGGCCTGCCCTTGCAATAAACTTTCATGTGTACTATCACTCCAGAGATGGGCGTTGTTTTACAAAACCTCACCCTGTACATGGGTAGAACGCAGCCGTAGGAAACTGCTCGTGTATATTTTGTAATACTCTTCGTAAGTCGTCTTTAATTTTTATTGTGGATGCTCGCTTCTCCGTTTCAAACTATACCTACTACACCACTTAGGCCTCAGCCTCGAACTTAGCGGGCAGCGGGGCGGGAGCGGCGGCGGCGCTGGAGCGGGGCGGGCAACGCAGACCGGGCAGCGGCGAGGCAGGCAGCGGCGTTCGAGGCTGAGGCCTTAGGCCTCAGCCTCGAACTTAGCGGGCCGCGGGGCGGCGGCGGCGGCGGCGCGGGAGCGGCAGGATCTTATGCGTAAAATCAAATAGACCGGTTCTCGAAAACAGCGGCGCGGCAGCGGCGCCGGAGCGGGCAGNAGACGGGTTCTCGAAAACAGCGGCGCGGCAGCGGCGCCGGAGCGGGCAGCGGCGAGGGAGGGGGCAACGAGCGGGCAGCGCACTCCTTCTTTTGCCCACAATAAATCGAGCGTTAGGAATAAATTTGAATCGAAATAAAATTGTCGCCGTTGTTCAGACATTTCGATTGCGAATAAAAACAAATATCTCGACAACATAACCCCGAACACGACACTTCGCCGCTAAAGCGCCGCGCGAGCTGCCCGCTTGTTTCGAGAACGGGTCTGCGTTGCCCGCCCCGCTCCAGCGCTGCCGCCGCTCCCGCCCCGCTGCCGCTAAGTTCGAGGCTGAGGCCTTACACTTGACAAGTGTGAAAAGGTTAGTTTGATACTTATTCAGTAAAATACGGAATTAGATTTAAGAGTATTTTTATTTCTTACTAGCGGCCGCCCGCGACTTCGTACGCGTGGACCCCGTTTTACCCTTAGGGGTGAAGTTTCGAGTTTTTTAGGGTTTACCCGGAAATTATTCAAACTTTTCTCGCTGCAAAAACCATCCTTGGACTTCAACAAACATTTAAAAAAAAGAATTGGTAAAATTGGTCCAGGCGTTGTTGAGTTATGCGCTTACCAACATATTTTGCGATTCATTTTTATATTATAGATTACTTAAATATATTTTATCGAATCAATATAAAACTAGATTTTTAACACTCTTGCGGGTAAGTGGTTTTTCAAAATAAACTGATTTGGTAGGATTAAATAAATAAATCGATAACATTTTTATTTAGAGTAGTAGGTACGCAGTATTTGCGTAACTGCTCATATAGTTTGGAAGAGTTTAGTAAAAAAAAGTTGTTTCCAAACTATACTCGATTAGTTTCACACCCTTGCGTTCTGGCCATGTATAGAATGGAAAGACGCTACGTTAACAGCCTATTTGAATTGAACGTCTAGGAAAAATACTCTTTTTCGAAACTTTTTTAACGCCTCTGTTCATCAGAAGAATCAATATTAGTTAGGATTTTTATTGTGTAAGAATTTTCGCAGCAATACCAACAAAAAATCAAATCCTTCCTTTTTCCTAATTAAAGTATTATAAACTCACGTTTTGTTTAGCAAAATTCGTGAAATACGTGTTTTTACTCTGTATTGAGTCTCTTTTGTCTCTACTCTGTGAAGTAGTTCGTGTGCGATCGTGTTAGTTCGTTGCGCCACCGCTATCTCGGCTAGCAAATCGTAATTTTTCGTCGGCGCTGCACCCCCTTAAGATTTAACCCAGTTTTCTGGCAAACTATTTCTCTATTTCTTGTGGGAAAAAATACGTGATATTTCCCGAGACCCCCCCTCTCCCCCACGTGAGATTTGGTGAGGTTTTTGTTGACCCCCTCCCCCCCCTAAAAGCCTCACGTAATTTATGGACGCCCCCTAACTGTAACCGAAACTAATTCAAAAGTTTCGGACAAAGGCGGAGTCTAAATCTTAACATTTTTTAATATTTGTTACTTCCCTGGCACCATCAAATATCCGTGCCTGTTTTACTTTTATCATAGGTGTCGTTATACTCCAACCACCGAAATTATCCGAAATTTTCGGCTAATTCGAAATGATTTCATAACTGTAACCAAAACCAGTATAATATTATTATAATATCTGTAACCGTATCCATAACCGTAACTTCATATCCTTAACGTCCCTGGTGTTAACATTATTATTAATAATCAATCAAGGTCCATGACTTTTGATTTGTAGTAAACTTAATAAAATACAATTACATTTTTACGAATACACATAATAATAACGATTAAAGGTAAGCGTCACTGTAAAATAGCATTAAAAGTTAGTAAGAATTTCAGAACTTGTCCAATGATGAAATTTTATGGCCATTTGCTGAGCACCAATTAGAAAAGGTATCACCAACAAACTTACTGCGCGCGGTCACGATCCTGGTCGTTGCCACCTTCCATTTTAGAGGAGCACTTGTTCTCGGAGGCCTACGGAAGCCACTGAAGCCTGCTTCTTACCAAATCAACATTTACAACACGAACACTCCACCACACACATTAACAACTGGAAAATGGACTCGGCATTGATAACTCCCAGCGGTCAGCTGGAGAAACAATAATTAATCCAAGGCATTAGTCACTTACAAGCGTTATCTATCTATGCAAATAGTATCAAAGGGCGGAATTTATTTTCCGTGTATTTACCAAATCGCTGTGACAGAAAGGGAAACGAAACAAATTCTGCCATGTTTTGCTAGCTGTTTTTTTTTTAATTTATTCAAGCAAAGGAATTACACATTATAGGTCATACACTGTAAACCAATCGTCATAAATAGCATTACTATCGAATTATGTGAAGCTTGATTTAAAAACGTAAAAGGCACTTTGTTTTCACAAAAAACAATTATTTTCATATCATTTATTCTTTTTGATTTTTTTTCTGGTTTAGCGCCATCTATCAAACCCATAGTTAATGAAACATTAACTGCTCTGCTGACTATAGCATAGATTGAAGAAGTCAATAAAGCACACAGCAAGCAGTTCATTAATAGTTCGATAGATGGCGCTAAACCAGAAAAAATATATATAGTTCCAAAATACTGAACTGTCCTATCCATGACATTGACAGTGGGGCGCCACCGTCAATACCGGATCGCTGATTCCGATTTTTGCCACGTTGGAAACCATATAGTTGAACGATGGTAGCGCCCCCCTGTCATTGAGTTTGGTGGGACAGTTCAGCGTGGGTCATCTATACCTTGGTAGATTTTTTTCAAATGATTTTTTTATGTAGTTGGTTTCGTGCCCTTCTTCCACGCGTGTTTACATACACAAACAATGTTTTTGCGATTTAGAACCACAAATCTTATTAAACAATACAAAAGTAGTGTCAAGCCGCAGCCCGTCGCGACGTCGTCGTCGTAGAGCATCGATCAATCAACCCCATGTGCTACGATTTTTCGTAGTTAAAAAGTTATCATTTACATATTTTGTAACTTTTTATTTCATGACCTAGTAGCATAGAGGAATTACTTAATTCCTCTCTATGTCTAGTAGGTACTTATGCTTTATTTTTTTCCCCGGGTTGACTTTTCTCAGATTTCTTTTTTTAACAGAATCGCTATTAAAGTTATTGGTATGTAATAATATTATTGTATGTATATACTAGTGGTAGGTAGTGTCCGACCGAATGTTCGGTTTCGGTTTCGTTTTCGGTTGAGTTTCGGTAAAAACACGAGTTTCGGTTTAGTTTCGTTTTCGGCGGCAAACTTGCCGAAACTACGACCGAAACCGAATGTGCATTACGATCATAGTTTAAACTTAATTTATAGTATTATACAGGGTGTTTGGCGGAAGGTTAGACAAACTTCGTGGGTGTATAGGCAGGCCTGTTCATCTCCGCGAGTTTACATCGAAAACAAAAACGCACGATGGCCCCCTATAGGATTACTATTCGACAAAGCCTCACATACGTCATACGAGCGAACATCTGAAACGATTGACTCACGCTGCACGCACGCGTATTCTTGTGTATGATGGAAAAAATAAAGAAAATGGTGTACTAAATACTGTGCAGTATTTAACTGCCTAAATAATAATAAAAACAGAATGTACTTTTTTAAGTTGCCTGAAGTCACTGAGAGGTAAATAAGTAGTTAATATTATTCATGATAATTCATGCTAAATCATGTATTTCCTCCGCCATTTTCTGCAGTTTGGCACCTCACGTCACATCATTTTACCGAAGTCAGCCCTATAGCTTCGGCGCAGTACCGATCACTGACGTTTGTCAACAAAATGGTGCTTGACTCTTGAGACAAGCTAAATTACACCATATTGTTAATGACATTGAGCATACATTTTTTTAAATACCTTCGCGAAGTAAAACTTCTGTACGTAGTACTTATTATTATTTTGTGGTATAGGTAAGGTCATTCTAAGAATACAAGTTCGCCCATTTGCCCCTAAGTGACCTACTTTTTTTTAATCGATATTTTTGTTTTAATTTATTTTTTCCGAAATTTGACCAGAAAACTGCTTAATTTTTTTTGTCACGTGTTTTCAACCAATTTTTTTTATTTGATATTAATATTGAATATGTCTTTAGTTAGATAAAATTCAGATCCAGATAGAGATTGGATAGCTTGTTACGAGCCGCCAAAGTTTAACAAAAGTACAATCACGAAAAAAAATTCAACTTAGAATTAGATTAAAAAATGAATGGTGATATCGGATTGCCAATGATCTTGAAAACATCTCTAGCTTCTTTTCTTTCCAATGATATATCACACGTAGTAGTTAGATATTGAAATTCGTCAAAAATTAATTAATTAAGAAAATGGAAAATAATACAAAAAATAATAACGTTTTCTTTATTTTTCCCTCAAAATATGAGCCTTGTAAAGAAGTTTCGGTTTCGGTTTCGGTTTCGGCCGAAATAGACACCGTTGCCGAAATTCGTTTTCGGTTTCGGTTTCGGTCGTAAAACTAGTTTCGGTCGGACACTATAGGTAATCGTTTTTTTTTATGAAAAACAAACATCGCTGCGGCATGATTTTATGGAATACGATAATATTCACGAGAGTATTTGTGCTCAGGGTACCAGTGATTATAACCCATATGAACGAGTAGTTAATACCAAAAGGGAATGGCCAATAGGCTAATGGTAATAGCTAACCTACCTACTTAGTAGGTACCTAATTATTGCCTACTACAAAGAGGCAATACTCGTACATCTCAATTAACCGGCTTTAATGAGTTTATTACGCTAGCACTATGGTAGGTAATGTATTTGCATGGTCATGTTGCCAGACAACAGTTGTTGTCAGCGAGAAGTTAATTGAGGCGGGTGGCCGCGGGCGGGGGACATGCAAATTTGATGAGCGGGGGCGGACCCGTGATGTATTGCTTTTTGATGGGATTTCATACGCCGCGGGGCACGTGACGTGTGCGTGTAAACTGCATATTGCATTACGGTGCAAACTGCGATTGTATTACAGGGAAAATGCCTATTCATTCAATTACTTTTACTTACCTAGTACCTACACGCTTGGAATAGGTTTACATTCACTACCCAAAATCATAAGTGAAATTGAATTTCGAAATATTTTAAAGAATAATTAATTATTGAAATACCCAGATCCGTCACAGAAAATAAAACCCATCAAAAACAATACTTGTCAAAAAAACCAAGTCTCGCAACTCAGTTGTTCTACGGTAAAAAGTTGTGAGATCCATGTAATACCAAGTCCAGGCCAGGAAATCTTTAACGTTTTACATAAATTATTGACTTGGCCATCGCACTAAATAATTTTATTTACACGTGTTTTCATGCGATGACCAAGTCAATATATTTATGTAAAACGTTAAAGATTTCCTGGCCTGGACTTGGTATTACATGGATCTCACAACTNTAAAAGTGCTTTTTTTAAGCTTATTTACAGAAATAAATGAGTTTTAATGAGTTTTAATGAGTTTTAATGAGTTTTAACCCGGAACCATTTCACCCAGGTGATATCACCCAGATGAATTGATTCGACTAAAGCAGTCGCTTAAACTTAACTAAGGGTGAACACATGCGAACACACAGGGTGAATTAAGTAGGTAAACAAAGCCTGAGTGAAATGGTTTCGAGGTGAAATAAGGACACTAGTCACCCAGATGATATCAAGTGAAAAAATATTGAGTCATATTACTTCAAATTAGATGTGAGAATAATGAAATGTATTTGCAAGGAAAGTATACTTTAATGATCCTTTATTACCTGAGTTGTCGTTTTATTGCGTAAGTAAGTACACGTTTGTTTTTACAGTTATTGTGGGCCAATTAGTCACACCTAATTCAACAGTCATACCTACACCTTATCAATGTAATGACTAAGGAAGGAATGGAAAATATAATTCTAGAAACTTAGAAACAACGAATACTTCAAATAAAGACTTTGTGTGTTAGGTACACTTTGAAGAAAAGCCCGAAGATGAATCTACTCGTATGTCTTTTTATTTATTTCAGCAATAAGTTTTGGTTTGTGATGGTATTATTATTGTTTTTTAAACTTTTACTAAATAGTTTGTGCAATAAATGGTAAAAGTTTGGAATATGTGCTATGGAGCTCCATAAGCTATTAAATTACAATCTCACTTTTTTATTATTGAACGACAAGGTTATTTATGATGTTTATTAAGTATTGTACTGAAGGCTTTGTTAATTATTTTAATTTAACACATTTTTACACTTTGCACTAAGTCAGGAAACGTCTTGTATTTCAAAGGTCAGCATCACAAAGTAACCAATAATGACAAGAGTGTAGGAAATTGCCTTTTTATTTTGCTTACTTATAATCTAACTGCTAAGACCTGGAGGCTAAATTGTAAGCTAGCATGATTCTATTGGATAAGTTTGATATTAACTTGACGGAAATGAAAGTATCTGTACTTTACGAGTAATAAAGATAAACCATGTGTAATTATGATTAATCATCCAATAATGAGTCATAGAACTCTTTGTTTAGTTATGAACATAATTTAGATAGGAATTCATTATTTCATAAACTTACGAATTCATTCTGACGTCAATGTCTTTGACATTTCCTTGGTCAATAGATTGAATAATTTTATTTTATTGAAAATATCAGTTTATTTCTTGAACACCTTAACAAATTATACAATGAAGAATCTCTCAGTAGTTTGTTATCCTGCTGCTGTTTGACATCCCGTTTATTAGTAGGTATACGTGTTTCGGTGTCCCGAAATAAATAGATCCGTTCGAACTTGGAATTAGAATTTAAAACACACACTTGTGTGTTTACACAAATTCAAGTTTTGCGAGATTATGTTTTCTGGATGCCGCACAATATAGGTAGTTAGTGACATAATATGGATAATAAGACTACTACAAACCTCAAGATAAACGAAGAAGATGAATATTCCTAAAAGCCATACAATTTGTATCTGAACGAACAGAGACAATTCCCACGAAAATATGGAATAGCCGGAGATTTCCCCAAACACGCCTGTGATTCTTGCCTCAAGAACAACTGTTTCCGAGATGTTGTTTAAACAAACAGACATGGCTATTGTGTTTTGTATAACAGCTGATTCATGGCAGGGTATCACGTAGAAATAATCAGATCGTGAGGAAGAAAATGAGTTAATTCGCGACGATCGAGGAGAACTCTAGAAGGCTCAAGGTCGGATTATGTTGAGCAAAGATTAGTTTGTTGTAGATGAAAGTGCAGATGCGACAGTCATGTTTATGCCTAAGATTCCATTTTTGTTTGTTTTTGTATGTACTATTCGAGTATCTTTAAAGCTTCAAGTTTAATCTGTAATCTATATAAACAAAATCACATCTATACAAACAATCTATGTAAATATTTCTATATAAACAAAATGAATGAAGTATGAAATTAGTATGACACGTAGACCCAACTGAATACTGTTAATAATCTCAAATGGTTAAATAGATAGATTTTCAATTAAAAATACTACTGGTACGAGTATTTCATCCCGTATCTATCTCTATAATATCTCTATAATGTTTGCCAATATTTTTAACAGCCTACTCAAATTTTAGCTTAGTCTAAAAGTTGATTGATAATAATTCATAATTAACGTGATATGCCCTAATGCAACTTATCGGAAATAAATAATAATTACGATTATCTTGCTGAGATGAGTGAAGTACTAGCCTAAATTACCTACTCGTAGTATCTAATCATATTCCTTCCTTTAGAACCTATCCTACATTCAATATTTTTTACCGACTGGTAGTTCTGTACCAAATATTCTAGAACCGGCCGGCGTCAGTGCGGCCAGTGATGCGCTTACGCACCTCCCCACCTCCTCTATATAGCCTTCGGCGGCCGCGCCGGCCTCAGTTCACGCAACCGTACAGCCGCGAGCACACGTCAGTCATGTTCTCCCCGCGCCTCCTGGCGGTCGCCGCCGTCCTGGCAACTGTTGCCGCGATACCCACAGACAAACCCAGTGTCCCGCAACCGGTCACCACAATCACAGACGGAGACATCGACGACGCACCATGGTTCAGCTTCCCACTCTTCGGAAACCTGTTCGCGCCCCTCTGGAGGCTATTCCCGCACTTCTCCGAGATCGGCCCGAGAATCGTCGCCGATGACAACAAATTCCAAGTCATCGTCAACGTCAAGGACTACAAAAAGGACGACCTGAAAGTCAAGGTCAAAGGTGACTTCATCTTCGTGCAAGGATCTCACGAGGCCAAGCAGGACGACAGAGACGTCTACGCTAGCCAGTTCTTCCACACCTACACCCTTCCCGTCAACTCCAGCGGGTCAGATGTTACTGCTGAACTCACCAGCGACGGATACTTGGTAGTCAGTGCTCCTATCAGCACTGCAGCTGAAAAACCCAAGGACTCAGACCGGGAAGTGCCCATCGTTGAGACTGGTGCCCCTTACCAGAAAGAAGAGGCCCCATTGACAACAGTGCAGCCATCGGAACCCGAAGACGACCGAAAGGAGCCCACGACGCCCTCCGAACGAGAGGATGTGACAGAAAAGGACAACGTCATACCACACGGAAACGAAATCCCGCTCTAAAGTGATATTTAGTTCTAAGTATTTAATGGTAAATCAGTATTGTAATAAATATTTTTTTATTTAAAGCCAGTGTTTTGATCGCATGTCGGAATGCGGAGTTTTTCTCGTTGATATGAATGCGAGATGTGCGTTAGACGTGTGCTCGTATGAGGAGAACAATAGAGCCGGCCTTTTGTTTTTTTACGCAACGGTTAGTACGCAGGTGAAAACACAAGTTTCAACTCAGTGGCTGAAATATTAATATTTATTCGAACTTGAGCTCGACCTAGATTTTCAGTAGTCTGTAAAGTTTGAGAACTTTTAAATTCAAAATGATAAATGTTGGAGTAGTTTCTAAGGAAAAGCCACCATTCGCATTTACTTTCATTGGGGAAGTCCTTCGACTGAGTTGTTTTATTTAATGAATCAATTATTCTGTGAATACTTAAGTTTATTACTCACCTCTTTCTTCTCCAAGTGGTAGATCTGAAACCAAAACAATTGGTATTAATTTCATAATAGTATTTAAAAAGTTTTTAAACAATGAAAAAGTTATTCTTCAGTCTAATTCAAGTTTTAATAGGGTTTAAATCAGAAAAGTACAGAAGCGTATCGATAAAGTCAATTGATTTGTTTCGTCTTCAAATTGGAAGTTTTTACATCATTCGAGAAAATGTTATTGTTACTTTCGCCGTTTCATTATAACATTATGCCATTGTTCCACACACGTATTAATTTAATGAGTTTGGTTGCTAATTGAAATGAGATAAGTAAGTCAATGGTGAATTATAGTTATTTGATATCAGATTTTTACAGAAGTCAGCATAGATATTATATTTTCATACCATTTCCGTCTAAATAAGCCAATGAAAAAGTATCTGAATAATTAGGAAGTGAGCATGTTTCCAAGGAAAATAAGGTAGGTACATTTATTTATATATTTTTTTGTAACTTCTACACGTGCCTTCACTCAATTAGATTTCAGTTCAGCACAGACAAAGATTTTTATAAAACAAGCAAAGAAAAGTTAGTCTATGTTCTTCATCAAAGTTCAACCTTTTTTTATCGACATTTATCTAAATTCTTTTAGCGATTTTCACGTGAAATGATACAAACAATCAGTGTTTTGCTTCGCCTATAATATATCATCAGTTGCAGTTAATGGATCATCAATTTAGAGTAATTTAGACTTTACAATACATGAATTTCAAAGCAACAGAGATTATGGAGGTCGATAAAATCTGTTTTTGTTGCAATACAAATAGTATACCATCACTTTATACTGCCATTTAATTGATACTTAACAGAGCGGAAACATAAATATGTTAGTAATGTTATTTTGTAATAACGTATCACCTGATTTATAGTAAAGTTTATAGAGACTAATGACGGTTATAAAATCTTATAGTACGCTGTGACTTCATTTTTACAACGTGATACAAAAGAAGAAAAAATATCACGTTATAAATTAGGTATTTATTATGACATGAAATTCATCAATAAATAAGTATTTGCTTGCAATGGGGGATCATGTGCGATTGTGGTCAAATACCTGCCTTGTAAACATAAAAATAATAATTAAAAAAAGTGTTGGTTCGAGTTAATAATAGGTAACATTAAAGAGAAAAATTTAAAGTTTGACACCAAGTATCAGATACGAGATTTTAACTTAAATTTTGTGATATTATATGTTTCCCAGAACAATACAAGCCTATATTAAACTTTCGCGTTCTATTTGAACTAAAATAGTAAGACACGGGTCTCAACACGACGTTTATTATTGAGTTACATTACATCGCAGCCGAAACGTCAAGCCGTGAGTACATAATGTAACTTGTGTATTTTAATACAAGCCTAACCTACTTTAAACATATTTCCAAGACATCAAAGAATGCAGCCTATTTCCCTTCGCTAATATACAACTAATTATGCCAAACCTACATTTATGTCAAAAACAATTTAGTCTGAACCAAGAATGGGCAAATTTGTAGTCATAACAAGTCACCCACTTAAATTGTAATTCCACGCGTCAAAATTAGCACGAAACTCAGTTGGGAATTCATAATTAGATTACACCTAAAACAGTTATTTGACTGTAGCTTAGAGCTGAGATACTTCGTGAGGCATTCACTAGGACTTAGTTTTCACATAGGACATGGAAAAGAACTTTGTATTGTCATTTGGTACTAATAAATATTATTTCTTCCCATTTAGTGCGATAATAATAATTCTTGAAAGGCGTTTTAGTGGCAGAAGAGAGTAAGTGCTTTTTAAAAGCCTACCTTCAAAGTAAATGAGTCTAATGCGGGTTTTTTGGAGTCTACAAATTTTAAAATTTATTGCAATTAACATACCTTGATTGCATTTTTTTCTACTTATAAAAGTGTCCGTACGTTAGGTAAATGCATGTTCGTTTTAAATCTACTTGCCATATTAGAACTGCTATATTATATGTATTCCTAGTTAATAACTAATAAAAAGGTTCTGGAATGGAGTCCGCGTACCGGAAAACGCAGCGTGTGACGTCCACCTACAAGGTGGACCGACGACATCGTAAAGGTAGCAGGGAAGCGCTGGACGCAGGCCGCTACTAATCGATCAACGTGGAAAGCATTGGGGGACGCCTATGTTCAGCAGTGGACGTCCTATGGCTGAAATGATGATGATGATGATGAAAAAAAAAACTAATAGTTATTACAACATTATGCATGATATTAAATAAGGTATAAGAGGAAATTAAGATGCATAATAATGTTTTATTATTTTTTTATGCAGATCCTGTCTTACGATCAATAAGTTTTGTTTATCTCACACATCACGATCTATCTTTACATAATAAATATTTATCTTCCGTTCGGTAAGTATAAGCTAGACGGATTGAACAGTTTCAAGGGTCATCACTTTGTCTGCCTATTCTAGTTTTTATGAAGTCACAGTTCAAAGTCAAGGCCATGGAATACAAGTCGTTAATGACTCATCAATTACGCGCATTTAACCCTTTGACTTAGACGTTAGACTATAAAACTATATTTATCTGATATCATGTTACCACTAAATTAAAGCCTAACTTAATTGGCGCTAGTATAGATCGTTTTCATCTAAGAAGACGCGCCACACCAATTTTTGGTCGAGGAAAGTGCGGGTTGTCGAGTTTGATCCGCAATCCGAGCGTCATTATTGTAGTTGTGCGTGTGCACTCATGGATAGTACCGATAACACTCAAACATTAACGGAAGAATGGTGGGACGCGTCTTCGTGGATAAAAAGATCTATAGTAAGTAGTAGTAACTTTGGATCTCTGCTAAGTTCTTCTTAGTATTTCTGCTAAGTATTTCTTAAAAATCATTACGTGTCCCTAAGAAAAAGGGTTTCGACCGACATCAGACAGAAAACGATTATTCTTATTTAAACTTTCGAGACAGAACCATAAAAATAAAAACGAAGAACTTTAATTAGCAATTCGCATCCAAATTTAACAAAAAATATCGTGCATTTTCAATTTATTATTATTATCGTCTGATGCATTCGATTTAATGGCTTGGAAAACCCCACAAAACCTATATTTAAGTAGGTTTTAATCGTGAGATCACGTCCAAAAATAAGGTTGTTTTTCGAAGCAATTAGAAAAGCGAGCAATAACTGGTTTTGTACTCAAAGGCAGTGCAAGGCCAGCTCTCTTCAATCCATTTCTGGCGTATTTTAGGTCATACACTTCTTCACTGCCTCGATATAGTGTAGGCTGGGAAGGGATGTGGGGCCTGTCGGATTTCATTTATGTCCATAGTGTCGCGTGGTACGAGTACCTACTTACACGACTGTCTGATATAAAGCACACGTTTTTAGTGTTTTGTCTTAGGCCCAGAACAGACGGTGAAACGCAACTGCAACGAAACTGCAACTGCTAGTTACTTTTGAGTTTCATCTAAGTTTCTGCCATAGCGTCCGTTGAGAGACCACACATGACGCGACCAGTTTGAAACTTTCAGTTTCAGTTTCATTCATCAGAATCATCACAAAGTTGCAGTTTCGTTGCAGTTGCGTTTCACCGTCTGTTCTGGGCCTTACTGTTTTGATATTCTTTTGTTTCTTTTTTTTTGTTTTTAATATAATGCTGTTGTAGTATCAGTGCAAATGCCGCTTAAGGTATGGGTTTTGGGATTAAAATAAATGGTGTTTTTTATGTTTACTTATTTATGATTATCACTTATTTGCTCGGTTGTAAAGTTAATGACGTCACATGCCATCTTTCAATTCACTATTTTGCGCTTTGACATTTTTAGCTGCTAGTTTATGTCAAATATTATAACTGGTGCTACCTTCAAGACAATTTTAACAGCTTTTGCAGATTAATGTGACATTCGTTCAGATAGGATGTTGCATTTTGTAGTCTTTTCAGCTCTTTGGAAAGACAATGACACAAATCATAACCATACAGAAAATCAAAACCATCCATATAGGAATGATTTCCATGTTTACAAAACACAGTAGGTATAATGCAGGTCGCGCAGCGCACGATCTTTACGCCTTGCTGCGCATGAGTGGGGTACAGTGTGCTTACCATGAGTTTACGTTAGGTGTGCTCGCTAGCGACGGCGTAAAAAAATGACATTTAATTGTATGACATATTGTGCAGCGCCCCTAGCGGCTACTTTCAAGAAACATAATCTTCATAGAGATTTTTGACGTACTCTCTAGCGAGCGCACATAACGTAAACTCATGGTAGGTACACAGATAGATAATGAGTTTGTAATTTTACTAAAACATAATACTAACTGTAACTCACTGGCTGATCGGAAATAAAAATAATTTGTACGCTACAAAGTTAAAAGAAAAAAAAAGAAAAATGATTGATGTTAATTTCAGGGAAAAAAGATTAATAGGCAAATCCCTACTATATTATTATTACTACCAGTATGCCATAACTAATAAAATATCTAAAAAAAAAGGAATCTCTACGTAAAAGGACAAGATTTTTCGTGTTGTGTAAAATGACAAAACAAAATAATAATGTCTACCGTAAATTATTTAACACTAACATACCTTTCTGCCTAAGTTTGACAAGTCGACCTTAGCGAAGTAAGAAATATAGGTAGGTACTTATTTGTATGCAAATAAAAACATATCATTACATCGCCCGTGAACATCGAGTCAAACTGGTTGTTCGTTTGTGATCTAAAAATACATCTCGCTTATATTATTTATGTAATATTATGTACATACGACAGTACGAGTACATCAGACTATAAAGTTTTTTTTACAACTTCGCCCTTATACATAACCACATAAGATCCATGGTGTTGACCTTGACGTGCCGTCGTTTGTACGTGCTCATCAAATGCAGTTTTAATGTAACAAAGAGTTTGTGGAAAACGTAACGTCATATCTATGCTAATATCTATTCTCTCTGTCTGTCTGTCTGTCTGTCTTGCTTTTACGTTACGCTTAAACCACTGAACCGATTTTGATGAAATTTGGCATAGACATGTTTGAGTCCCGGAAAAGACATAAGATAGTTTTTATCCCGGTTTTTTAAACAGGGACGCGCGCGATAAAGTTTGAGAGACAAAATCCCACGCGGGCGAAGCCGCTAGCGGAAAGCTAGTTATTAATAAGTTAATAATCAATCTTTGTAACTAGTTTACAAGTACCAATGCTTCACAGTAATGATATAACTTTATTATAAACTTAACAGTACCTAAGTGTAAGTAAATAATTTACTTACTTCACCAAAATCTAGTTCGATATACGATTACAAAAATTATAACAGTGTTTTGTAACTTTGTAACATATTTTATACTCGTACAATAAACATAACTTATAATAATGAGTCATGCAATACAAGTATTCGTTTCAGTTGTAATACATGATTAGTTTTTATAACAGCAACAATCGTACTTTCTTTAATTAGTAGAAAAGTTTAATATAAACTAAGTAACTATTATTATATGAACGTCATTTATGAAAATCAGTTGAGCGTTTATCACATATTCACAAACGATGCTTGCTTAAGTGAAGCTGCAAATCGAACGCATAGCGTTGAATAGAGCTCTGTGATTGGTTCGTGTGTCACCCTGTGGGTCCACGCCCACTAGGAGTCAGGAGCGTCAGATTTATTATTTTTTGTTTTCTTTTTTGGTAAGTAAAAACATCCCAAAACTACGCTCAGATTTTTTAGACGTTTTACTTTTTTTTCTTATTAGAAGAAAAAAAAGTTCCCAAAAATGACCCGACAATTTGGTCTAATGAATCGTTTCCTATATCTGGTCCATTAATTATTTCCCCGGTATTTGGCGCCCTTATCGTGACGTCGAGTGTGCAAGCTCAGCACCTCATTATAAACGTCCTTGGTCCTTTTGTCTCTGGACGACCCTCGTGATAATTATCTTTAATTACATCACCTTTTTTCCGACCTATTTCAGGTGCATGCAGGCAAAAATGGCAATAATGAACGGTCAGTTTGGTTTTTTAGCCCCTGATAATATTACGGTTTTAATATTTTCTTTATTTATAATGTTTTACTTATCTTCTTTTTCTTCTTCTTGTCGTGTCGACAACAAACCTACACAATGTCAGACTAAAACTGCTTAGTGGCGTTGTCAGTAGGTAACATTCATTCAATCTTCCTGCGTGCAGTTGTTTGGGCAGGGCACGACATCATGTGCTTCATCGACTAGGGAACACAACCACACTTACAATACACATAGGGTAGTTATAGTTCTTATGTTTTACATATTGTCCGCTTTTTATTTACACGTAGGATGCCACGCGGTTCACCGGTAAGTCTCAAACTATAAAATTTATATTGTGTCTAGGAGCCTCAACAATCAGATACTAATTTCAGTGCCTCTGTGGTTAAGAACTCCGGGAGAAACTTGCTTTTTCCTTCAGCATGCCTGATCATCACTTTCTATCAGGTGAGATGCAAGCTAAGAGCTTTCTCCACGTGGTTTAAAGAACATGTTCTTTCTTATTTTCATCCAAATTAAAGTCTTTGTTATTGTTTAATTGATTTTCAAGATAAAAACATTAATTTTCTTACCATTATTATCATAAACAAAATAATAATACCTTATTTATCAACAAAACATCACATCTTCCTTGTTGCTACCGCAAAAACAAATGCCAACCGTCACCCTTCAGCCAAGGTCATTGCCACTGCCAGTCCGGTTACATACAGCTAGGTAGGTAAGTAGGTCTGTTACCTAACCTGAGAACTCGTTTATCGGAATACTAGATCTTTCCATTGAGTTTGTACGCGTTTAATCGAGTAAATAATTGAGGTAGAAAAAAGAAGATGAAAAAGTGTTTGTTTTTCACAGTAGCTAATGTAAATAATAATCGTGAGTTCGTGACTCTACTAAGTTCGATTGAATATAGACGTTCAGTTTTAAGGCTATTTATTTTTTATATCTCGTAATAATTATTTCTATAATATTTAAGATACAACTAAGATACAAACATCATTTCATGGTGTGGCGCCTATGCGTTAAATTGCTACGCTTACTTTTTGTACCATGATACAGTCTTGACTAAAACCGTGGATGGTTTGGGCACAACACAATGCTCGATGGCTTAAGTAGAGCCTCTTAACAAGTGGGTCTTAAAATGAACATGGCAAGACAAAAAACACGTCAAATGGGAAGGGAAGGGGTTCCGTCCGTGTTGTACCCACTCCTCTGAAGGTTGGCTTTACATTCGAAGTTGTTGACAACTGCACATCATTACACATTTTTTAAGCTAAGTTACACCAATAACTACTGCATAAAATATACCACAGTGCTTAGTTTCATGTGCCACGTCATATCATGTCTCAGAAGAATCGATTTGCATGAAGACTGCTAACGTTAACATGCTGACAGTGCACTGCTCTACATGTGGGTCACGGCTACTTTTTGCTGTAGTGTTCTTTTTTTTTCAAATTCAAAATTTATTTATTGGAAACAAGAAAATTTGTACCTGAAAAAGCGTGTACGATAATAGCCGCAATAGTTTCAGAGATTGTGGTGCGACTACTAACGCCCACTTCCGTAAAAATATTCCAACATACTACTTTTGTTTGTAGACAGTCACCATCATCATCATTTCAGCCACAGGACATCCACTGCTGAACATAGGCCCCCCCCAATGCTTTCCATGTTGCCCGGTTGGTAGCGGCATGCGTCCAGCACCTTCCTGCAACCTTAATGATGTCATCGGTCCAACTTGTGGACAGTGAAATGGATAAATTACTATACTGCTTATAACGTATGGTAGTAATATCATATCCATTATTATTATTATCCTCCTGTGTCACAACACGGAAGTAAAGTTCTGCCATCCAAAACACATGTTGCCAACTATAGTAATTAGGTATCTGATGGATCCTTTTAAGCTACATTTCATCAGGCCTGATTAGTGGGCGGACGCCAGTGAGGCTAAAATACGTTAATTATAAAGCGGTATGTGTGAGTGGCACCGTGCCAAGCCGCGGGCAGTGTTAGGGCTTGTTCATAAAGGAACATCCTGTTTTTTGCAGGACATTCAGGATTCTGTTTAGTTTACGCCTGAGTTGCACCATCTTATTTTCACACGGGACTATTCCCACCTCTAGTTCCCACCGCTGCAACTCCTGTGTAGCCACGATCTACAACTTGACCGCCCAACCAGTGAAGGTCAAGTTTGTCCCGGGGAAAAGTTAACTGTCATTGGACCCGCAACGAAATACATAGGTGGAGTTCGAAGCTAAGGTTCGACTTCCCTCCATTGCAAAGCAGATGACAGGTGACAAACAAAGGTTTAGTAACCTTACTTTAACAGTAACTAAAACAATAACCGGCTGTTTGGATTTTGACAGATTTTTTACGTTTGATAAAATTAAAGTTAACGTTTACACGAACAACCCGTTTATAGCGTCCCGCAAAAAAACGATTCTTTCGAATTTATAATTCGAATTTCAATCATAATGTGTGTTCACAGGACAGTCCAGTTTTCATGTCCTGCATTAATTATCCTGCATTACGATCTGGATTGACGTGAACGAGCCCTAAGGCGCAGTCCACAAGGATGCAGCGTAACGATGACGCGGCATGACAAAAGGACTAGGATGCGAAATGGAGTCAGGGATAATGACCCTGGATTCAATCCGCCCCAGCAATTCCCAAAGATTCTGTCCGATCCTTTCAAACATGGTTTCTCGCGCCCCTAATGATGGGGTCGTGCCGCTAATATAACTTCGGGGAACATGTGAAAGATGTGGATATAATTTACTGGTCAGCTCCTCAATAGAAGTGTTGACACCACCAATCAATTGACGTACTTTTTAAAACTGTCAAAACGAGACTCTCCTATAGATTTTGTATGGCAATACCAGCAAGTGACGTTACTATTTTATCAACTCAATTAAACTACTTTCAACCTTGCACATTTTATTAGCGATTTTAAATCCACGTACCTAATAATTTGAAAATTATAAATAACTTGAAAAAATTTAAGAACTATTTGTGAAAACTCTTGGCAAATGTGAAGTTTAATTGGTAACTCTATGTGTGTTATAGAATGCTGTTTGTTTTTCTAACAATAAAATAAAAATAAAATAAAGTAAAAATAAAATCGATCTGCCTAAGGCGGGAATTGAACCCACGATAGACAGTTCGATTTTTTTCAAGTTATTTATAATTTCCTAATTAGTTTGAGATGCAACTCTTAACGCTAAAAATTAAATAACCGCGTAAATTGATGAAACTAGATAAATATACTGCTCCATTCTAAACTTGCCCCAACCCCGCGATGCGATATTCCACTATACAGTATACAGGGTGTGAAATTGGAAACCTGTTTAGGAATTGCGAACTACTGGTGCGGCGCAGTTGTTCATTAATTTCAGCTGCACCATTGTGGTTATGCTGTGTGTTGTCTTAGGCCTTAAATTAAGGGGGTTGTGACCTGCCTCTACTATTGTATGTATAGGTGGCGTTACAATATAGGTGATCTAGAACTTGCGTAAAAATAAAAAATACATTTTAAAGCTGAATTAAGAAAATAGACACAAGTTACAATCTATTTGCACCACATTAATCTAAGGTTGAATTGCACCACCTATTTTTAACCGTAATTAAAACGATAACCGGTGTATTTTGTATGGAGTTTGATAGATTTCAGTCAAAATAAGATGGTGCAACCCAGCTTAAGTATTTAATCTGCAAAATTAACTTTTTTTTTATGCATAACATGGCAGGTATTTGACCACAATCGCGGAGTCTAGATGTTACTTATGCAGAACTACACTTATTTATAACATCACGATAGCCGAACGGTAAAGGGGTATTTGTATTTACAAATTGTATTCTTAAAAAAACAGATAATTACAAATTAACATTTATTAGGAAAAATACCATCAGTAGTTATTACAATTTCTTAGCCAATAGAGTCGTAGAGGTTCGAGTCCCGCCTTAGGCAGCTCGATTTTTTCAAGTTGTTAATTTAAAAACCATCAGTAGATCTTTAAATCCACGTAACATGGGTACAATTTATTTAAAAGTCACAGTTTATACTTAAAACCTATTATTAGCCGTCTGTACATCACCATTTTGATAATGCCAAGGCTACTGAAATAATATGAATAGAGTAAACCTTGCATATTCGTCGTTATTCTAAGGTTATCGTAACATAACTGTTACGCAGCTTCTTGTTATGCTGAAGCAGTTGTTACTCCTTATTCGGATAATACTTGATATCATCCAGATTCGGCATTTGCGCCAATTGACGAATCCGCTCTTTATCACGCGCTATTTCCTCCTTCAACTCCTGCATCTTTAATTTCCGTAAGTAGAAACCCCCTATCATGAAGAGCACCATAAAGAACGGAATCACAATTCGAAGTATACAAGTATAAATGTCCATGATAGGAACTGCCTCACTGACTAACCCGAAACTCAATCAAAAACTGTTTATAATGTTTAGTTGTATAAAATAGTGATGTGAATTGTGTTTATCGATGAAAATTAAAGATCTTTTCTCCTCGTGGCACTGGCGCAACAGGGCCCCGGCCCGCCATAGCGGGTTACGGTCTGCTCTATGCCGCTGCTCAGTAAGCTTTTTATTTATTTTTTTCGTCAGAAAAATACATTGATTTGTATACCCACCAGCCGCGGAGGCAACTAGTGGGTTATGTGGGGTTCTCCCTGCCAGAAGGGCAGGGCCTACCCACTAAAAACCTGACGTTGCCCTCGGTAGCCATATGAGTCGGGAACGCGGGACATCACTAGTCAGGCGTTTTGCCTCAAGCATTCGTCCGCGTTCCCTGCTCGGCTTAATGCGCAGCCCCAAACCAAGGAAGGTGTCATACCGGGGTTTTTAAATCGCACGCTGGGTCCTCTCCGGTAAACCGGTACCAGGGATGTTATGGATATCCGTAACCGTAACCGAAACTTTCGGATATCCGAAATAAAAAAATATCCGTAACCGTTTCAAAAGTTTCGGATGTACAGTCGCGGAATGAAAAGGTTCGTCACCTTAGTGTCGGTTTTCGCTTGCACTAGGTACTGTAAGAGTCAAACCTGCCAACATAACAGTGCAAGAAACAGTGCTGCTAACATTTAAATAAATATGACATTTGCTAACGAAATAAGGTTTTGCTTGTTTATTTTTCTATCCCATCAGTGCAATGCAATGATGACATTGACCAATTGACAATAGTTTTTTTTATTTTATAAGAAATAATAATGGCAGGTTGAACCAACAAGAAGGTTTTAGTTTATCAATCATAATAATCTTCTTGACAAGATATATCGTCAAACAACTTTAATCTGAATAATTTTGAACTTTACCGACGAACAGTTAAAGATTATTTTCTCTAACTCGAGATTATTCTGTAACATACACACACCGGCAGATTTAGCGGAACGCAAAAAAAAGTATGAAAATAAGGAAAATTACTACTGATCTATGAAATATTTATTATACAAAATAAAGAGATAATTAAAATAAAATAAAATAACATATATTTTTTAAATATTTAGTCGTTTTTATTTAATAAAAAATCATCGAAACGAAATTTCAATTTTTCAGTTTTGAACAAAAATTAGAAATTGTGGCCAGATTAAAAATTAGGGTAGCTTATCACTATCCAAATGAATGAATTAATGATGGGTATTTCCCCCTCTTGCTCTGATGATGGTTTCCATTCATCTGAGCATGCTGCAGTTAATGATATGAAGGGTATTTTGGGGCAATGTCTGCCATTCCTCTAGTAACGCGTTTCTCAACACCACCGGTGGTATTCTGAGTTTAACACATCTTTTAAGAAAGTCCAAGACATGCTCTATAGGATTCTTGTCTAGGGATCTTGCCAGCCACTGCATCATGGGTATATCCAAATGGTTTAGATGTGCCTGTACTGAGCGAGCACTGTGAAAACGAACATTATCGTGAATTAAACTAAAGGAGTCCACAATAAATGGAGTAAATGGCACATCATGTTCTTCTAAAATGTTCCTAGTGTACCATTCAGAAGTCGTATTTCCTCCATCACCCACCACTAACTCCGTGCGAGCTCCCAAAAAAATCCTTCCCCACACCAGAATTAAGCTACCTCCATAAACCACGATATTTTCAAAATTAAGACTAAATGTTACGTTCTCTTNAGAATCACAGATGCGCAGTTGCATTAATCAGTCAATATTATAAAAATCTAATAGTCTAATGTGATAAAAAGTCACTCTAAAATTGTTACAAAATATTATTATTTTAGAATCACAGATACGTAGTTACATTAATCAGTTGTTGATTAACAATAAAAGTAAGTTTAACTGTCACAAAATATTATGGTCATAAACTTAAAGATTACTTTTAGAATCACAGATGCACAATTGCATTAATCAGTCAATATTAATAGCACTTTAAATAGTCTAATGTGATAAAAAGTAACTCTAAAACTCCTCACTAACAAATAATAACAAGGAAATCTAAAATTGTTGCAAAATATGATTATTTTAAGAATCACAGATACGTAGATACATAAATCAGGTGTTGATTAACAAATTTAACAATAGTACTTAAACTAATACTTAAATAAATCATTAAGTATAATCTTGTGTAATCGTTGACAGGAGTCTTTCCTGTAAACGATTACACTACTGAGATGCTGGCAGATTTTCTACTTGTTTTGAAATTACTTCATAATAGGAGGCGTCGCTGAGCAGTGTGTTTAACAACTCTATGATATTCGGTTGCTTTTTTAAATTGTTTTATTAAGCTTTTTGTGCCACGCAAAGTTAAACTTACTTTTATTGTTAATCAACAACTGATTAATGTAACTATGTATCTATAATTGTTAAACAATGATATTTTGTAACAATTTTAGAGTTTGGTACTTTTCATTACATTAGACTAATAGAGTGTTATTAATATTGACTGATTAATGCAATTGCGCATCTGTGATTCTAAAAGTAATCTTTAAGTTTATGACCATAATATTTTGTGACAGTTAAACTTACTTTTATTGTTAATCAACAACTGATTAATGTAACTACCTACGTTTCTGTGATTCTTAAATAATAATATTTTGTAACAATTTTAGAGTTACTTTTTATCACATTAGAGTGTTATTAATATTGACTGATTAATGCAATTGTGCATCTGTGATTCTAAACGTAATCTATATTTTATGACCATAATATTGTGTGACAATCAAACTTACTTTTATGCTGAAGGTTTTTTAAACAATGACTGTTAAATAAAACTGATTATTATTTACATTTTTTATTTATTTTGTTAACAGGTTTTATTTTCGGTATGCAATATCGAGGTGGAACTTTTTAGATCTGTGTCATCTTTCACGTTTTGTGATATACCGGGGTGGTTGAAACTTGATTTGATCCATCCGCCCCGTTAAACGATATACCGGGGTGGTTGACACTTAATGTGTTCCATCCACCCCGTTGAACGCTAAGACTATGACTACCGGGGTCGTTGAAACACTTTTTCCCATCCGCCCCGTTGCCGGGGCAGATCCACCGGGGCCGCGAGCCTGAATACTACGACCAGGCGGAGCCGCGCGCCATGAGCGCCCCCGCCCCCGTCCCCGCCGGAGCGCCTGGTGGCGCCGGCGGCGCTTCTACGAGTGCGACCACGGAGACCGTGTTAGCCGGTTTCATGGAGTCCTTCGTCAGAATGCAAGCGGAAACCAACAGAACCCTAGTGGAAACCCTGAGGGCTTTCAGCGACTGCTCCGGGAACCCACCGACATCGACGCCAACGCCCGACGTCCGTCCGCCTAGCGCCTACTCGTCCGCGGTCACCGGCAACTTCGCCAAGTGCACTGCACGTTTTGACGGGAGGTCGCGCGACGCGGAGGTACTGGAGGCGTTCATCGACGCGGTGCAGGTGTACAAGGAGTGCGCGGGCGTCAGCGACGAGCACGCGCTGCGCGGCCTGCCCATACTGCTGGAGGGCGACGCGGCCGTGTGGTGGCGCGGCGCGCGCGCCAGCGTGCACACCTGGCCCGACGCCGTGGCGCGCCTTCGCGCCATGTACGGGATGCAGCAGCCGCCATACAAAGTACTACGTGAGATCGTCAACACGGAACAGAAAGACTCTGAACGTGCAGAAGTGTTTGTGTGTAAAGTGCGTTGTGTCTCCATATTCGCTATCTTCCATCGATCTGGTTTAAGAGAACTCTGCACTCATAAGTGAAGAGATCATGCCTCCAGTCGTTCAAGACCCAATCACGATATTCACGTGAAAAGTTCAATATGTTTTTTCGGTGCTGTGTCACAAGTTGGAGCTTTCTCGGGTATGCACGACCCTATACCAACTTCAGTAAATCTCCTGTGAACTGTGGGCTCAGTCACTCTTACTCCTCGAGTGTCTTTAAGGTTATTTCTGGCTTGAACAGCAGGTAACCGCGACTTTCTGAAAACTCGAAGTTGTAAAAAACGGTCATCCCGTCGCGAAGTACGCCTTTTTCTGACTTGAACCCTCCTCCTAACGACAGAAATGATCAATCTGTACCGTTGGTTACTGCCATGGGTGGTCGATACTGATCAACGACGTCTTACGGCAGCCGATTTGTATGCATGGCCGTTACTTCTCATTTCATCTGCCTTAATGATTTCTGACGGTGCTAAGCTGGGCATAATAAACCCTTATAAGTAACTGAATGCTTACACAACAAAATTCTCAGAAAAAAACATCTTTCACGTAAAAAAAATCCAAATTAGCAAAAGCTTCATTCAATTCAAAACACTCAACGAAACTGTTGATGGGGTAATTTAAACAAAATAATTAAAAAAATATACTGTTGGCAATTATTTTTTTCATATTTAGAATTAAATTAAAAAATAATGTCATAATTAGGCATTTTTTTCCTAAAATAATGATGATATTGATGCTTTTTTTTCCGTTCCTCTAAATCTGCCGGTGTGTGTAGTTTCAAAAGGTAATATGTGCTCGCGATTCGTTGAAGGAATCAATTTGAAAACTGACGAACCTTTTCATTCCGTGACTGTACATAGGTAGTTTAAAATTGTTTTTTTTTATAGCATTATAAAGGCACATTAAGAGCCTGATTTACTTTTATAATGCCATCTAGTATAAATTTTAATTTTTTATTACTTTTTATTCGATGTAAAGTGTGTGGCCATGAATGAACCGTGTTGGACAATTATTGCAATTTGCATTCTAAAGCACAGATATCCGTAACCGTAACCGAAACTTTCGGATATCCGAAATAAAAAAATATCCGTAACCGTATCCATAACCGAAACTTCATATTATCCATAACATCCCTACGGTACGGGTCCATGACTGGAAGGCGTTCCCCTATCGACAAAACCGGAGACGCATCCGATGGCAGACCCAAGACTGCACACGGAGTGATTCCAGCACCAATCCTTTCGCTATCAACTTAACACTTAGCTCGCAGTGGAGTTTGAGATTAGGCGGTTATCACACTGCACCGCGCTCCGGCGCCGCGGTACGCGGGACGACAGATTTAATCATTGTATGCAAGTACCTCAGTTTGCATAGAAAACACGCGCGGCACAACACACTGACAACGCGTCTGTGCGCGGGATTTTTTATATGAAATCACGCGTTCCGCGGCAGAGCGCGGTGCAGTGTGATAATCGCCTTGAATTCGTATTATTACATAGTATGTCAAAAACCTGCTCGGCCTTTATATATGCTAGATCTTTTAAACTACACAACAGATTTCATGAATTTATTCAAAATAAAGTTTAGAAAGGTTTATTAAACTATTGAAATCGAATAATTATATCGACCGACATTAGCGATCCCTGTAACTAGTCGCTTTAAATTAATTTACAGGAAAATAATAATAACTGATAACTTACGAGTAAATGCGATTATTTCCTCATACGAATTTTACATTTCTATCCCAATCATTGTCATAATATAATACTAGCAACAAATACATAGGTAGATAGAATTATTTATGTTATGCCATAAAATTAACACCATAAAGGTCATAGCATACTTATCAACCTGCAAAGGTGTCAACATAGTCGCCTTTTGCCGCGCTGTCAACCGCGAGGCGAAATGTTTACGTTAAGAAGTAGTTAAGTATAGGTAACTTTTTAACTTAATTTTTAACCGACTCCAAAAAAGGAGGAGGTTCTCAATTCAAGTGTATTTTTTTAAGTGATCAAATTGCATCATCATCATCATTGATCAGCCTTTAGTGTGCGGATAAGTCTAGTGTGCGATGCAGTACCAGAGTAAATACAAATGAGTATGTCATCTTCATAGAAACGCACCGAGCGCGGTTTGTATGTGAGCGCGCCAATACGTATGCGGCGCGCACGCACACACTGACAAAATTTAGCGTGGATTAGCGGGGAGTTTCATACAAATAATACTGACAGCCTCGAGTTGATACGGTTACGATCCGTTTCCAGGTTGAACTTGATAAGTGTGCTTCGTCTATAAGCTTGCATTTTCACTCAAAAATGTAACGTAACTGTCAACAAGTCAAAACATTTTTATTCGTTTTTGAGTTTGAAATCGATTACATTGTTTTATAAGTTTCTTAGCCCTGTAAATTGGCACTAACTCAACCTTCGCTTGTTAGGTTTTCTTTACGGCAAAGCCGTAGTTCCTGGCTACACAATGCATTGGCAGAAACGATGCCCGTCTAAAATCTTTCTACTGCGAATTCTTCTATAATGCGAACAGCTAGGGACTGGAATTCGCTGCTGAAATTGCTGCTGTCTTTCCCGAACATTATAATCCGGGCCTTTTCAAGGCGAAAGTGAATAGGCACTTACAGGGCAATAAATCCTAGACTGCATCTAACGAAATTGCGGTCAAATACCTACCTTGTTAAGTATAAAAAAAAACTAAATTGTTACAATTTCAAGATGTGAGTGATTTCCATCACCTTCTTCAACTTTCGGGTGATATTGCTTATATTTTTTTAAATTTAAGTTGACTGAAACTAGGGAGTTTGCTTTTATTTTTTACAACGAATTAAACGCTATTAAAAATAACTAGACATTTATTGGTTGGTATTTGTAATATTATGATCACCTAATTGAGGATGTGCCTAGGGCAATAATGTCGAGATATTACAAGATTGACCTTGATTAATGACAAGAACTGGAATCATGATCTCAGCCGACCAGTGATTTTTAAAATTAGATTTATACGAGTAACTCGCTAGCGAGTAAACCTAACGTAAACTCATGGTAAGCACGTGGTACAGTGTACCTACCATGAGTATACGATAAGTGTAATCGCTAGCGAGAACGTCAAAAATCTCTATGAAGATTTTGTTTCTTGAAAGTAGCCGCTAGGGGCGCTGAACAATATTATGTCATACAAGTAATGACATTTTTTTACGCAGTCGCTAGCGAGCACACCTAACGTAAACTCATGGTAAGCACACATGTCTCTAAGTCTCAAAATTCTCTCTTTTATAACTGGATTACGGAGACAAACATATTATTCCTTTTGCAAGAGTATCAACATAATAGAAACCATGCTACCATGTACTCTAAGGCTGAGTTTCACCACATAACTTTGACCGTAACTTTAACCATAACCGGTGTGTTTTGTATGGAGTTTGACAGATTTTTGACGTTTGTCAAAGCTAAGATAAAGATAAAGATAGATAAAGATAAATTTATTGAATAAAGACTTAGCCTAAATACAAGAAACTTAAATGGGGCTATGAAATTATTTGGTTAGTAACAATATTTTAATTAAGGTAGTATACCTAAACTAAGCAAAAATGTTTGCCTGTGTTTTAGGTATCCATACTTATTATGTAAGTTAGTGCTTATTAAACAGATATTATAAATAATTACACCAAAACAATGTTGATAAAGGTAAAGGTTGACAATTTTGTTACATAAATAAAATTTTGCTGACAGAATGTTTATTTATAGTTAGCATACCTAAAGTAAGTAATTTAACTAATAACTATTAACAGGTTTTCTGTGTCATCATATGTTTTACCCTTGAGCCATTTCTGCAGTGCATATTTACATTCTTTGCTGTTCATTGGGTATATACAGAGATACTTGTTTATACTGTTGTACAAAAAGCTTCCTAGAAAACAAAAGAATTTGTGGGTATGCTGTCTGTTAAATCGCTCAGAGGGACATACGATGTCGGCGCGCCTTTTGTTGGCTTTGAGGTCGGGATTAAAGGTAGTTAGTGAGTGTTTTTTGAGGATTGTTAGTAATACGAAAAGTTGACGTACTGATAGAACGTCGCATTTCGTAAGAAGCTCTACTGTAGGGAAGCGTGTTGGTCGGAAAGTGCTTACTTTCAGAACAGCTCTTTGAGCTATTTCTAAGCGTATTAGTGTAGTTTTATGCGTGCCTCCCCAGGATGTAATACAGTAAGTAATTAATGACTGACATAGCGTGAGGTAGACAGTTTTGAGAAGAGGACCCTTAGCCACGTGTCTCAGATTTTTAAAGGCAAATATCAATTTTCTGACTCTAGATGTGAGAGCTTCGACGTGAGCTTTAAAGTTCAGGTGTTTATCAATGATTAGACCTAAGTATTTCATATTATCAGTACTATTTAAATAAGGGCATGCACATGCTTGTTGAGAATTAGTGCAGGAGTGGGCTTTAATGGAGTATAAGTTTGAGGTAGGCTGCGAGAAAGCATTGTAGGAGAATGTTATGAACTTAGTTTTATCTACATTAAGGGTTAGTAAGTTGTTTTTAAGCCACTGATTGACAGAGTCGAAACCGAGTTGAGCTTGTGCGAACGCGTCACTCCAGGTGTTTGCGCTAAACATTAAAGCTGTATCATCGGCGTATGATATTATTTTCCCTTTGTTGTCGGGAAGTGGAAGTAGGCATAGGTCATTGATATACGTGAGAAATAACAGCGGCCCCAGTATGCTACCCTGTGGAACCCCATATTCGACAATTAACTCTTCACTCACTTCATCATCTATAATTACACGTTGAGTTCTTTCCGAAAGATAATCCTTGATTAGAGTATGTGGAATTCCTCTAATACCCAGGTCGTATAATTTCTTTAGAAGCATTGGTATCGAAATTGTATCGAAAGCTTTTGCAAGATCAAGGAAGATGACTAAGCATTTATTACCTAAGTCTAGTTGCCTCGCAATGTAATTGGTGAGCTCATGTACTGCGTCATCAGTAGACCTATTCGGTCTGAAACCGAATTGAGTGTCTGCCAAAAGTTTATTTTTTTCTAAATAATTTAAGAGTCTGTTATAAATAAGCCTTTCAAGGATCTTAGAAATGGATGGCAGTAAAGCTATTGGGCGGTAGTTATTCATACAGGTTTTATCTCCACTTTTATGTATGGGTCGTATTATAGCTTTCTTTAGTACGTTGGGAAAAATTCCTTTCGACATGCATTGATTGAAAAGATGTGTGAGCGGAGGAGTAAGTTGTTTTTTGAATTGTTTGATAAAAGAGCAGGGGATTTTGTCAATTCCTGACGCACAGTCATTCTTCAGCGTCATGATAATTTGCTCAACTTTGGCCTCGTCAGTGTCAAATAGGGCAAACGAGTATAATGTTTGTAATTTGGGATGGTTTTGCATAGAGGGAAAAAGTTGCGTGCAATTTAGTTTAGCTTTTTCAGCGAGATTTTTGCCTATATTAGTAAAGAACTTGTTTACACAATTTACGGATTGTGCAGCCGAGGCGGAATTCGTGATTAGTTGCCGAGCGGAAGATTTGGTGTTAGTAGTGTAGNGCTAAAGTAAGATGGTGCAACCCAGCCTAAGCCGGTAGAGTTATGACCCGCTAGTGTTTTCCTGCGGCGCCGCTTGAATACTAATACATGTAAACAATCGCTCTACATCCATGCAATTGTTTGAAAACAATAGATGATGGATGATTCATGTAGTACGAGTGTCGTGACGTGGAATATTCGAGATTAAGTGCAGTGCCGTAACTAGGGCGGTGCCAGCGGTGCCCAGGCACAGGGCGCAGACCCTGGAGGGGCGCAGAAATGACCAGACCAAGCATTATTCAAGGGCGCAGTTTTGAAAGCTCGCACCGGGCGCATAAAAGGCTAGTTACGGCACTGATTAAGTGTTGAAACTTCTGTTGAAACACGTAAATAATGGCCCAAGAAATATTTTAAAGATACTATACTTGACAGAGGGTGAAAGGAAGAAAATACAACGTAAGTATTGGTAAAATGATCATTATCACCTTTATTGGTGAAGTTCGTTCGTTTCAGCCAAATGACGTCCACTGCTGGTCAAAGACCTCCCCCAAGGCTTTCCATAACGACCTGTCCTGCGGTCCAGGATCTTCCCGCGACCTTCACCAGACCGTCGGTCCACCTAGTAGGAGGCCTGCCCACGCTACGTCTAACGGTGAAATAGTTACCTACCTACATTGTAAATATTACTAGTTATAAGTATGTGTGGTTCTGACAGAGTAGGTAAGTAAGTTAATACTGCCCACACTCTTCTTGTGAGTGTCGTAAGAGGCGAATGTATGCGAACATCAGATCCCCAAAAGTCTTTTGCCTTTTGCTTTTAATAAATTAGATAAGGTCCTCCGTCCTCCTGCAGTGGAGACTGACTGCGGAGAGTGAATTGATCTGACGATGATGATAATGATGAATATTGGTTTTAAAAGTAAGCAAACTTTTACATAATCAACAATGCCGGACCATGACATGACATGACCATGTTCTTCTGATTAATTTCGTTGCGGGTCCAATGACAGTTTAAACTTTCCCCCGGGACAAACTTGACCTTCATTGGTTGGGTTTTTATGGCAGTCAAGCTGTAGATCCTGGCTACACAGGAGTTGAAGTGGTGGGAACGAGAGGTGGGAATAGTCCCGTAACATTGACCGGAGTTGCTGTTTACGTGTATCGAAAACGTAAGTGAAAATGTGCATTATATTCTCCACTAGAAGTAAAAGACGGCCGTGTTTACGCCATCCGACACGCCGCCATTGTCCTCTGATGGATGATACAAAAGATGCGATACACATAAATACGGATCATTAATATGTAATACACATAATATAGGCCTGCTTTAAGATTTATGCATTCGTGATGATATTAGCATGATTTTTCACTTGAAGAAGTCGACTGACTCGAATTGCTGAGTGATTGAGAGCAGTTAAATAAAAAATAATTTTCTGCATCTAATTTGGTATTAATTGGTCTAATAATGCTTAGTTTAAGGTACGCTGATAAGCCGTTTGATTTGAGCCTGAAAAATATACCTTAAAAATAAAATGTGACTTTTTAATTTGTATCCAAATCAAACTCAGGACTCCTAAGAGAATCCAAACTGTCTAACCGCTAGACCACGGCGGTAATATTTTACATAACAAACTCCGACAAACACATGGAGGTTAAAACCCCTCATACATACAACAAATGCATCCATTCAAATGCATTCTGTACAATAGAAAGAGCAGTGCGACCCACATAGCGGGATTTTGTGAAAGTCTGTCTGTGCGCATACTAATGTTGCATCTAGTTGTATCCAGTTTAGGTTTCATTTATATGGAAAACTCGTAATAATAGTGCTCACCTTGAATAGGATGTTGGTGCAGAATGATAGTAATTTTGCAATTGAGTGTGCGTGATCAATGCAATTTTGCCAGTGATTGGACTAACGTGCTTAGGTAAATGTGAGAGGAAGAGTATTTTGTATACCTTGCTCTAATAAAACACTCATAGACAAGTGTAGAGGGTACAGTAGGTGCGTATACAAAATTGCAGATACAAATTCGTTATCATCGATACCACGAAACCATCAAAAAACTGAAATACCTTTATGTTATTTCTATGATTGGTCGCATCGGCGTTCTGTACTAATATACCGTACATAGTATTGCAATACAGCCAAATCTTATTTAAAAAATAATTGAAAATCAAAAAGTTTTAGGTACACACTAGCGGCCGCCCGCGACTTCTTACGCGTGGATCCCGTTTAACCCCCTTCATCTATCTTACGCGGTTTAGATTTTTTCATACAAATGTTTTTAATATCCTGTTGTAACTAAGCTTTAAGTTTACTAAGGTACCTGCATGTCAAATTTCAAGCGTCTAACTTAAGCGGTTTAGATTTCTCATACAAAAGGATTTTCCCGCTAATTCCCGTTCCCGTGGGAATTCCTAAGTATACTATAACCTGCCCAGGAGTATGAAGAATAATTGTACCAAGTTTCGTTAAAATTCGTTCAGTAGTTTTTGTTTCTATAAGGAACATACAGACAGACAGACAGACAGACAAAAAATTTACTGATTGCATTTTCGGCATCAGTATCGATCACTAATCACCCCCTGATAGTTATTTTGAAAATATATTTCATATACAGAATTGACCTCTCTACAGATTTATTATAAGTATAGATAAGAAAATTAAATGTGTCTTTAATTTCAATTCATTCTGAATTGGGACAATATTGTAACATTTCTTATTAAATGAAGGCTTAAGAACATAATTGGCTTTTATGGGCTATGCCTGAATTAAATGCCTTTTATTTTGTTTATTTATTTATTATGTTTATATTTTTCATACGTTACTTATTTACCCACTTTATTAGACCTATTCAATAAACGGCTAGAGTCAGTTTTAGTTTCTCCCGTTCAATTTGACAGAATGGGCAGAAATCCCCATGTAATATTCACGTGTATCCGCGAATCGGTTGCAATTTGTATTCAGACTGAAAACATAAAGACAGAGAAAACTTTGACAATACCTTTATAGAGTAACTAAGCGACCACCCGCGACTTCGTATGTAGGGTAGAGTTTCGTAAAATCCTTTCTTAGCGGATGCCTACGTCGTAACATCTCCCTGCATGCCAAATTTCAGCCCTATCTGTCCAGTGGTTTGGGCTGTGCGTTGATAGATCACTATGTCAGTCAGTCAGTCAGTCTGTCAGTCAGTCTGTCAGTCAGTCAGTCAGTCAGTCAGTCTGACAGTCAATCAGTCAGTCACCTTTGAGTTATAAGTAATATGTCAACGTGAAATTGTGAACTCTGTCAGTTTATAATATAACGCGTTAGATTGTAAACTAACAGTGGGTTAGGTTAGGTTAGATTGTAATTTAACTACGTCAGATTATAATCTGACAGAATTCACAATTTTACGGTGACATATATTTTAGATCAACGTTTATTATCTATTATAGAGTATATTAATAGATCTGAAGAGTTTGTTACACGAACGCACTAATCTCAGGAACTAGTGGTCAGACTTGAAAAAATCTTATAGCCCATTTATCGAGGAAGGCTTTAAGCTATGTGACATCACCGTACAGCAAATAGGGGCGGAGCAGTAAAGAAAAACGTTGCAAAAACGGGAAATATTATCCACACTATTTTCACGCGTACGAAGTCGCGGACACAGTTAATTATACAATTTACTCGTGTTGAACGGAATGAATCAAGGCATAATTAATAAAGTTCATTACTTTTTTGTTAATATTAATGCTTCCATCATGATAAACCTTCCTTCAATTATTGTCCATTATTTCATCAGCACAATCATTAATTAGCTCAGTTTCTGATTAATTATTATAGATAATGATGAAAGTTACTTGTTTTTTTTAGAGATGTAATTTAAATTAATGCCAATTACTTATTATATTTATTACTTTTTATTTTACTTACTAGCTTTCCGCCCGCGGCTTCGCCCGCGTGGAATTCTGTCTGTCACAGAAAAACTTTATCGCGTGCGTCCCTGTTTCAAAAATCGGGATAAAAACTATCATGACATGATAGTTAGTGAACACATTGTGTTCTTTCCCGGGACTCAAACTATCTCTATGCCAAATTTCATCAAAATCGGAGTGGTATAGGCGTGAAAGCAAGACAGACAGACTGTCAGACAGACAGAGTTACTTTCGCATTTATAATATTAGTATAGATTTATTACTTAACCATGTTGAGGTTAAACTCGAATCCATTGAATGGCGGTTTGAGAGCCGTCTAGATTAATTTTCATATATGCATTATAAAGCGAATGGGCCCGAGTTCAAATATTTGTGTGATGCGCTACTTACTTTAGCTATGCAACATATTAAGGTATGTAAAACTTATACAAGATAAGTAACCATACTGAGCTCGATGCATTCTATGGCCTATTAGAGCGCTTTTACATATAGGCGATTTAGTAGCGCGACAAACGCGCGACAGACGCGCTGCCGAAAATATTCATACTATGTGACAGCTGAATTTAGCTGATGCCTCCCTTCACATTACAAAATCACCGCTGCTGCGCTACTGTCGCGCTACTAACGCCCTAATGTGAAAGCGCTCTTACGTATTTAGGTTTTCTACCTCTTGAATTCGTTCGGGGTTCTATCCCATAAAGAGGTCCTAACCTCTACATCTAAGATTTTGATAGGATCAGGCCTCAGAATAACTAACTGCATATCTTAAGTATTACAACCAGTCAAAAATGTTCAACTGCCCTAAAAATCCATCGTAAGAAAATCGAAGTTATGATATCAAGTTACTGAATCCTGTTATTTTATTACCGCCTCCTGTTTTCGTCCATTACTGCTCACTCGTGAGGCGAATATCGTAACTGAATTATACATTGTTTTGCAAGTCACAAAGCGTTTTCCTGTGATTAAGCCCCGAGATTGATAGTGGATAAGTCTTAAGTTACTTACTTTTATTAATACAATTGAGTAGTGAGGTTAGGCCTCCCACTATGTGGACCGATGACCTGGTGAAGGTCGCGGAAAGTACCTGGATATGGGCAGCGCAGGACCAGTGTTTGTGGACATCCTTGGGGAGGCCATTATCCAGAAGTGGACGTCATTTGGCTGAAATGAACGAACGACGATTGAGTATAATATTAATATGAAATCTTTATTCAAGTACTAGATATAAGCATCTTTTCAATTTCACAGTCAGAAATAGAATAGCAAACTGTAAATCGTAATGGAAATTTTACTTTTACTGATATGAAAATGTAGGCAAAACCCCCATTACACTTTCACATTACAAACTAGATTATCTCATAGTTTATTATTCACTCATGTCATCCTACTAATATTATAAATGCGAAAGTTTGGATGTCTGGATGTCTGGATGTTTGTTACTACCCAGAATAACATACTCGTATAGGCTATAATTTATGACGATCTGTGACAAACTAAATTTCAAGCGGGTGAAGCCGCGGGCAAAAGTTAGTTGTAAATATCTAATTCTTTCAGAAATAAAAAACTAAGTGTAATTTGCACTACTAAGCTAAACTAATCTAATTTAATTCGTAGCTTAATATATTTCCAATTTTTAGAGGACTACAAAGTCATTTGGTTCATTCACAAGTAAATTAAAGCTCGGTATTGTAGATTTGGTACACCTGTATTTTTGTTTTTTTCTATCAGATATTCTATTTACTGTACATAAGTATACACGTGCAAGATGTAGAGGCAGACAATAGTAATATTTCAAGTACAAAACCAAAACGAGCCGCTAACAGATAAATAGAATACGTATTCTACTTTGGTAGAAGTCGTTTCCATCAAATAACATTGTTATCCACTCCGCTCATACTTGATCATAACAGAACAAATAACGAAATAATATTTTCTAGTACTTTTCGTACTCTCGCAAAAGTAATAAAACGTTGGGCACGACGAACCCGCATTCAGATAAGGCCCC
This sequence comes from Ostrinia furnacalis, assembly GCF_004193835.3. Taxonomy (NCBI): domain Eukaryota; kingdom Metazoa; phylum Arthropoda; class Insecta; order Lepidoptera; family Crambidae; genus Ostrinia; species Ostrinia furnacalis. The sequence continues at coordinate 90,584 of NW_021131006.1, forward strand.
TATGAAACAATCGAGTATGTACTTTCGGAACGAGCTCTCGAATGAGTCTGGTATCTGCGGGAATTTGAATTGATATTCGGGTCTTCTTGATGAGTATTCTTTCATGAATTCTACAAGCTAGCGTTAGTCACGTTAGTGTTGTAATTTTCAATTGCATATAATATACTCAACATCAAATAAATCGCACCTTCCACGACGCGTACTTTAAAGATTTTCTTCTGACACAATCATTGTGAACAATATTGGTGTTATTTGAAAGCCCAATAAATATCCTTAAAGAAAAACACATTTAATTTCTTAATAAACGATTAACATATACCATAAATGTGACTTGAAAAAAAAACCTAACTTGGGGGCTCACCTCTGGGATCATTAGACCAATTTTTATTGTTATAAAACCAAATAATGATCTCACTGTCCTCTTTAACAGATGGATAGCGATTAATCTTAAACTTAACAGTTTTATAGCCATAAATGTTGGCTCAAGCGTAACTACTTATATTTTGAAGAAGTGACTCTGGATGGAAATCATCTGACGGTCAGTTTACGTTCTACGATTGGATATATTGCGACATAGGTAGGTACTTTCTCAAAGTCTAGACGTTTAAAGTTAGTGATTTTCCTAAAATAATAAATTTAGCTAGAAACTTACTCATACTCGTAGTTATTGCATGAAATGATAAATAATAAAGGTCTTATTAGCCCATATAATAAGTTAATCTTATTTCATCATACCGAAAAGAGGGGATGAAAAACTAATCAGGTTAATCCCGACTTACCGTGTCCCTTCGTGGACATCTATGACTAAAGTCCTATTTTGGGACTAAAATGTGGTTGAGACTCCAATAATCGAAACTACTTACAACCAAAATCTACCTGGAATTGATTACACAGGTAAAAATGAAAAAGTGCTAACGAAATGTTATAATCAGCTCCACAAATCAATACAAGATAAAACGAAACCAAAACCTACTTATCGTAGCAAGAGATAACAAGAGCATTAGATTTTTATAATATACTTATAAATTATGTTTTTATAAATCTGTCTGCTTGCATGCTTAATACATTTTGGATTACAATTCGGACGATTTTCCATTTAAAATTGATGTGATTATGAGCTATAACTATAATTAAATATCAGGTTCCTATTCTTATAGGATCGATTACAATGTAAGGAAGTCACATGCAAATGACAATATTTATTTAGAATAATTAATACCTTTTTTTAACGTCGGGAAATGCTTTTCGGTCGATGGGGACGGCCAGTGGGTTATGTGGGACTCTCCACGCCTGCTCACTAAAGGCAAGGGTCTACCCACTAAAACCCAACGGTAAGCTCAAAGAATCGGAGCCACGAGCTATTTTCCTAGCTCGGACATTCGTCCGCAGCTCCGCCTCAGGCTAGAGGCTCGCTCAAGAGCGAAGCTTAGTGTCATGCCTGCACGGGTATGTCGTGTGATCTACCTGCATAGTATACTGATCGGTTGTTATTCCAAACTAATATTTGACAATGAGAGAATCCAAGGTCCTCGTTACATGCATATAATGTACTTAAATGTGGCTTGTTAAGTTTAAACCTTGCTGCAATGGCATAAGGATAGATGTAATTTTGCCACACTTTTATTGTCCATCATGTTGTTCAGAGTTGATGCAGTCACTTTACTATTTTTGTATTTTACATAACAATGAATGGCTGCTGCCACCTATAGGGTCTATAGCATACTGCCAGAGCATGTACACGGGGAACATGACCCACAGGGGGTCGGGTATACCAAAATATCGTTTGAGGCCCTGCGCGTCCAATACAGTGTGAGTCACGTTAAAGGGTACATATGAAAATAGATGAAACTAGACCTATTTTTATCGACAAAAAAGAGGTCAAAAAATTTTTGAGATTTTTTTTTAAATTCTTTATAGAATTTTTTTTCTTCCAATTACTTATTGTAAAGAAAACGTAATAACTTTTAAACTAAGCGGTATATCCTGATAAAAAAAAACAGTAGTAATGCTAAATAACAGGCAATACTAAAAAAATACATAGAATACACAAAAAATGCCAACAAATAATAAAAAATGATACTTTTCGAAAAAAATCTGCTTTTAAATTCGTGTTTTTTTGGTTATTTGATAAATTTCTCCAAAAAATGCCCCTGTAACAGGTGGTTTTTATTACTTTGTATAATTTTCTATCGTATTATCTTTGTAAAACCAAAAATCGCATGTCTCTATCCCTATCACAACATTTGCTATGATCGTTTGCACTCGCAACAGCATTCTGAGGACCCTAGCGGACAGATACACATCGCCGCTATGGAAGTGTCTTGTGAGACTGATCACGGGGCCTTATCCACCCCCATGATGGTCCGTCTCTGCACAGGGTACAAGTTTTTGAATTTGTTTTTGTTATTGTTTGTGTTTATGTTTATTTCGAACCCGCTTAATATGAACTTTTAAAATTGTCTGAAATGAAGAATTTTTATTTATTTATTTTTAAAGTAGGGATCCCTAATCGTTTACGAGACGATCTCTAATGACTTGAGTACAGGAAAATGGATCTGTCGTCGTGTCTTTTGCTATCAGATAAAATACGAAACAAAATTCCTTAGTAGACTCACAAACGATTTTAAACCATAATTCATTGAAATAAAGTCTACGTAGAGTGAATAACGTTGGCCATCCAGTGTTTACATGAGCTTGCTAAGTACGCACATTTCGGTAATTAATTCTAAAGTTACTCATTTGAATAATAATTGGGTTGAAGACATTTGTAGCGAATATCAAAGAAACGGTTTATTTGAAGAGAAATTCCTAAATGGTTTCTATTAGGGTAATTCCAGGATACATGCCCCAGTGGGATAGGTGCCGCGATTTCAAGTACACTATGTTACAAGCTACTTAGCCTAAAAGTTATAGTAAGTATAATAGAAAGGGACCTCCCCGTACCACTTTGAGCCTCGCAAACCATCAAAGAGTGCGTTCGTTTAGCCACTGAGAGCATAAATCTTCCGCGGCCAGACCTTAGCGAGTGTCGAAATAATATTGGTAAGTATCTTTTAATGGATATTTTTTTTGTCAGCTGTAAAATGAAGCAGATTTTTATATAATTTGATAGACTATCTTATAAATTATACGAGATAGCTAAGATTAATTCGATTTTTAGCGTAATTATATTTTTTATTAAAAAAGGCACCTATCCTATGCTAAAAGGATAGTTGCCTAATTTTTTTTGGGTATAGATGCCCTTAGGGCCATGTCCCATGCACCTAGGGGCATCTATCCTAACCTGCTCTTTTTGTCACAGGTAGTAAGAAGTAATCAAGTAAGAAGAAAAAAAGAATATAGTACACCTAACCTTAGGAAAGTAATAAATAGGGTGCCCTTCTGATCGAATAACCTTTTTACCCGACTGCGCTAGAAGGAGGGTTATGTTTTTCGGGTAGATGTATGTATTATTTTTAATAAAAAATATTTAATTTCATTTTTAATTCATTTAATAACAAACAATCTAAAATAATAATACTTGGCTTGTTTGATTTCAAAATGCATTTGATGAATTCAAAAACTGTCTTAAAGAGTCATCTATCCCTGCATCAGGCATCTATCCTTTAAAGCAATCATACAGTGAGTCTTCTATCCCCCACATTAGGCGTCTATCCCACTTTTAAGAGGTCAATTAAAAAGGTGTTTACTCAGAATCGGTATAACTTAAACAAAAATAATTATAGTAATATCATAGACGGAAGACCAAAGTTTACAGATACTAAGGTCAAATTGTTGATAAAAACTTACTGACTGAGTAACAGAGCTGTTTCAAAAAGTGGGGCATCTATCCTGGACTTACCCTAAATATTCAGAAGCTTAAAGTAAAATTATTTTTACATTTTTCTTGAAAACGCAACGTAGGACGTCCTACAAGGTGGACTGACTACCTCATAAAGGTAGTAAAAGGCGCTGGATACAGGCCTGCTACCAACCGACCATTATGGAAATCATTGGAGGAGGCCTATGTTTAGCAGTGGACGCCCTATGGCTGAAATGATGATGAAGCGGTGGTTAAGTAACGCACTTACTAAATTGTCAATTTCATAAATGAAAATTACTTCGTTGCCATTATCAGCCTAACTTTGTGCCTAACGTGTTTGATGATTTATTTGTGAAACATTTCGTTGTGACAGTCAATAAATTTTAACTAAATATTAAAAGCAGAAATAGATTGTCCAATTTGCAAAAACGCATTGCAGGCTACTAAATTCTCACAATCGAGTAATTGAAACGAATGTATCGATAATCGGGTTCAAATTCGAAACAGTGTGTGTATGCAGTTGACTGGTTTTATAAATTAAACGGGTTTTTTATCCACAACGAGCAAGCTCTTGCTATCTCACCTGATACCTGTAGTAATCAGGCCGAAGGTGGAAGCGAGCTTCACCCGGAATCCTCAACCACGGAGGAACTGGCTATCTTACCTCTAACTGCTGGAACACAACAATGCTGTTAACATTGTTGTTATGGCGACAGACTTAGGTAAGATGGTGGTTAGCAAGCCAACCAAACCGAACAGAAAAATCTGCCCCCAGTGGGAATCGAACCCGGGACCTCTGCGTCTGATGCAGGTGGTCTTACCACTAGACCACAGAGGCGGTTTTTCTATTTTAAACTTTCAAACATTGAGGGATTGGCTTCAAAGGCTGAGGAGATGACTAGAAATGCCGATAATCTAACCAGGATAACTCTTCCCCTATTGAGGACCTCGTAGCGGGTTCTCTACGTATCTATGTATATGTTACGGTTAATGTGATAAATTNTTTTGCATAGAGGGAAAAAGTTGCGTGCAATTTAGTTTAGCTTTTTCAGCGAGATTTTTGCCTATATTAGTAAAGAACTTGTTTACACAATTTACGGATTGTGCAGCCGAGGCGGAATTCGTGATTAGTTGCCGAGCGGAAGATTTGGTGTTAGTAGTGTAGGTGATATTTTTGATGACTTTCCACAATTTCTTTTTGTCATGACCTGCTTTATGAATTTCGTCACGTTCATACTGACGCTTTAATTTTTTTAAAAGATTATTACAGAAATTTCTATACCTAAAATAAATTATTTTATGAGTTTCACTGTCTGGTGTTCTTGTGTATTTTTTATGAAGTTTGTCTCGATGTCTTATGCAGCGCAGAAGACCTGGAGTTATCCATGGTTTCTTAATTTTGGAACTACTGGTTGAATATACAGTCCGTGTATTTTGTACAATTATCTTTTTTAGTGAATTTATAAGATAATTGGCCGATTTATTGACGTCATCTGAACTGTAGAAAGGCGTTAAATCTAAGTTTTCAAGGTCATGGAGCGCTGATTGAGCACACATTGTTGATCGTTTTGGCATACTGTAAGATTTTTGGTAGCGCTTTTCTAAGCACAACAGCAAGGAATTGTGGTCAGTCAATGAGGAAGTTAGTACTAAAGTTTGTAGTGGGATGATACTTTTTGCTAATATATGGTCTAAGCAGTTACCCGACCTAGTGGGATGGAGATGAGTAGGTAGGAAACCTAGGTAAGCTGCAAAGGTCAGGTATTCCTGTGACCTACTTTCGATATTGCCGAGTTTGATGTCGATATTTATATCGCCCATAATGAATACATTTTTAAAGTTTGATACTTGTTGTAAAATTTGATTCAATGACTGTAGGAAATTGGTAATATTATGATATGATGGTGAACGATATATAGCTACAATTGCCGTATCTGTACCTATCTTTGCAATGAGACAATTTGCATCCACTATGTCGGGTTCCTCCACAGTGACCTTGCTCAAATTACTTTTAATGTACAGAGTTACGCCGTCGTTTTGTAAAATATTAGTTTTGTTAGTTACGTACGAATCATACCCTAGTAGCTGAGGAATTGGAGGGGAAGAGGTGAGCCAGCATTCAGTTAAGACTAACATGTCTATTTCCACATTAATTTGGCTAAGTATCGCTAACATTCCATTAAAGTTACAATTNTAATAACCGACGATTATTCATAATTTTCACATTTATCACTTTGACCGTAACATTATACAGGATGTTAGGTAAATGGGTATATGAGCCGACATTAGCCCATGTTAACATGGTCATATAAATGGTATGGTGAAGTCAGAAAATGGATATCTTAATTTTAATTATTTTAATTTTCATACAAATCGGATTTTATAAAAAATAATATTTTGTATGAAAATTAAAAAAATTAAAATGATAATATCAAATTTCTGACTTCACCATACCATTTATATGCCCATGTTAACATGGGCTAGTGTCGGCTCATATACCCATTTACCTAACACCCTGTATATATACTTTTTTGTATAAGTATACTTTATTTGTTCATAATTGTATTTTCGTGTTAAATAAAGATTTTCTAAATTAAAATTTCTTTTTCTACTCTATTCTGTTTCTACGTGATATTGTTGATACGTGTACATCGGTCGAATGGTCATCACAGCGAATAATTGTCTTTATATCGAAAGGTTGTAGTTTTAGGTCTTTTTTTTTCTCTTATACATGTTTCTGTATCCGAGTCACATACATAATTATTTACTTGCAACCTCCCATTTTAACCAAAGAAAAAAATACCAAAACACAAATTCGTTCTCGACAAGCCCGAATGTTGTACAATCGATACAATGCCGTGACCGCGGATTGTGCGGCGCCATCACGGCCACAGGAAATTGTATCAAATTGACCGTTGAACGCGTTTTTAAAATTTAATATGCAGACCGACCCACCCCTGACTAATCGCCGCGCGTTTTTGCAGCCAGTTTAGGTAAACCAATCTACGGAGCACTACCGAAATTGGAAGGCTTTGGTTTAGCCCAGTGTTTTTCAACCTTTTTCATGACGCGACCCCCCTAGTATGAAAAAATAGGTTGGTGCTTGAGGATTCCGGGTGAAGCTCGCTTCTACCTTCGGCCTGATCATCACTTACCATCAGGTGAGATACAGGCCAAGAGCTTCTTCGTTGTGGATAAAAAAAATTTTTGCGACCCCCCGACCGCTCGTTATTTTTTCATGCGTTTTATAATGTTAAATCCATACAACATTTATGCATTTTCATAATTCAATTTCGAATAAATCTATCTTTATAACTTAACTATTTTTTTACTGAGGTATTTTTTACGACCTCTTGCGGGGGGGTCGCCAAGCTTCTATACGCATAGGGGGTTGCGACCCACAGGTTGAAAAACACTGGACTTTAGCCTATGCCATTTTCCTGGCTTTTACTACAGCAGTTTCAAAGAGAAATCTATTTGGATTTTGGACCTGCACTACAAACCGGACTGTAAATAAAATAGAGGCACACTACGCCGTGATCTTTGATTTGAACCAGGCGGGTGTACAGTTACTATATCATTCGTATTTGGATTTCTACATCTATTCGGATGCAGTCATTAACAACGAGGGGCGAAATGGTTGCTGGTTGCTTTGGAATGGTATGTAGTATAGTTACAGCACTTCTGTACTACATACTTTGAATGTTCTATGATATTTAAGTGTCTTTAATTAAGTTTTCTAAATAGAAGATAATATAATAGGCGTAACTAAGGCACTAGCGTTTCGATAACTCTTGTATAATGCGAACAGCTAGTGGCTGTAATTCGCTGCCTGCCGCTGTCTTTCCCGAAAACTATAATCAGGGCCTTTTCAAGGCGAGGAGAGTGAATAGGCACTTACAGGGCAGATATTTACCACCCTAGACTGCATCTCACTAAGCACCAGGTGCGAAAAACTAGCTTTACCTATTCTCTTTTTACCATTACTTCGAAGTTTTTTCCTGTCTTAAAAAGGATGGTCAAGGTTATTGAGTCGATAACTTACAAACAAGCTTAAGTATGTTATTTGTACAGGTGTGTCAGAAGCGTGATAACTCGCATCACCAAACTTTTCACTTGTCCATACATATTGATGCTTTTCATCGACGATAATGGATAAAACATGTGAATTCCAAAAGTCTTTCATTATGACGGATGCTTTTTACTTTTTCTTGAACTAAACTTCCTACTTTCTCGTAAATCAATTTGAAATATTTTCCTCGCGTAAAACTTGCAATATCAATTTCGTGTAACTTTTCACAGCGAACATGGAACCGCAATAATAATATGTTATAGTTCGTGCTTCTTGTTACAAGCAGTTAACTAAACAAAGTCGATATGTGATTGAAAAGAGTGAACTAAATATTATAAGAGCACACTTTTATGATAGTAGAGAGACAAACAGAAGGCCCAATATTTGTTATTGAGCAAAACAGCATTTAACTTTATTACAACTGTACAAGTATAAGATGCAACATGGTTATCGACTGTCACTGTCCAGATAAATTTTCTGTCCGGTCCTAAAAATGGTCAAGGAACTACATTTTATTTTCTGCTTTTCAGAATGTTACCTCTTCACTCTTGCGTTAATATTCGTAAGAAAATAAATAGAGGGCATTGCTTCTATCAATCTAGTTTATAATTATTTCAATAATATCTAGCATGTTGGTTCTTCGATCGCCTTTCGATAAAAAGTTGTGTCAATACAAAGTTGTTAGTTGTTAATAGCTACAACAATGTAGTGTAGATAGATACCTACATTGTTGTCGCTATTCGACCAATGTGAACCTGACAGATGTCCAGTCCAGCCACTTGACTCCCTTAGTCCACGTAAAAAAGCCAATAATTTAATAGTTGCTACTAGGGATCCAATAAAAAAGGCCAACAATGTAACGAGGCTTTCTATACCCACCTGTATTGGAACCAGTTTCTTGCCATCGAATTCTTTGTGGTCAGTTTCACAAAGGGGATGCAATTCCGCAGCCGTGTGTTCGACGCCGGGTTTGGAATAACAGAATATTGCATTTCATATGTGTTTTATTTTAGTGCAGGTATGCGGGCGAGATTTATGCTAGCAGTTTTATGAATATTGGATAGATTTCTGGTATATTTTAGAGGCGATGTCGGACGGGTCAGGAAGTCAATATTCATAAAGATAGGTAGTTTAGATCTGGATTCCAGGCGAGGTGAAGTTACACTATCTAACTTTATGTAGAGTTTATATTGAATGCGCTTGACTGGTACGTACGTACTTAATAAACTGAAAAATAATTATGGATTTAAAAGCATAAGAGCAAATTTAGGGCCAAGTGCGTTGAAAATAGACTTTCAAGTTCAAGTGTTAAGGGTCACTGCCCGAGGTGTTAATGAGTAAGTTTAATTTGTAACGCAGAGTCATTGTCTGTGATTGCCTTTTACAGTCACATGCGATGCAAATCAGGTTCTAGAGCACAGTAATTAGAATCAATTTAGGTTCCTAAAGTCCTTTTAAAATCTTGTAGAGTCACTTTTCCTACAAGTAGTCAAAACCAGGTATACCTGTTTGTATTTAAGATTGGGTTGGGTCCCCAACCCAACTCCCCAATTTGGGGAGTAATTTGAATTGTCTGCTTAAGTAAACCAGTTTTGCAAATAACCTAAAAATAAAGGTTCAAATTGATAACAATGCCTTTTTAACCAGTTAGATTATGCAATAAAAATAAACAAACAATGAACTGGTTATGATGAAATGTGAATGAATTCGGTGTGTAGAAATGTTCATACAAGTTGTTGCTCAAACGGCACATCAATAACTTATAAGGCGTAGTACGTTGGTATATTGGTCGCAGCTGAAACTAAAACTTCTAGTACCTTAAACTTCCTTCTGTCAGGAATATACCAGGTTTTTAGAGAGTTAGAGCTCTACATAATTTTATGGTAGGTCATTTATAGGGGAAAAATATAGCAAATGGGAGAGGTTAGCGTCTTCTAAACGCTCATGAAGTCTAGTGTATGTTATGACTGGTGTCGTCACTGCTAAAAGTGGTTAGTCTATTACCGATTATTAAAATTTCTTAGGTACGTAGTTCAATTTTTTCAAGTTTTTTATTTATAATCCACTTGAATGTTTTTTTTACTCCCGTTAGCCCCTCGTACTAAGCTAAATATGCTGGTGTCACGAGTGAGTTCACCACATTAGTATCGTATTACTTGTAGTGTAGATGTTTATGTGTGTAAAGGCTACCTGGCCTATTTGTTAGGAAGTCTGATGCCACATGCAAAGGCTAGAGCTATTCCCTATTCTATTTGAGTGTACTTTTGAATATTTGTGGTCACGCTTCACGTATCATTGCCGCCATTCAATACTAATCCTTTACATGCAAAAATACGGTTTATTTCCATCACGTGCATGTCCCTTGTCATCTATTAATAGTATCAATTGTTAAAAAACGTGTGATTTGAAACGTGAATAATCAAACAATCACACTGAAACGGATTAATCGCAAAATAATCGCTTTTTAATCAAATTAATAGCGACGATTAGGTACTGAATGAATCGACTAATTGAAGTGATACGTAGGTAGTTGTATTGTGAAAGAGTTGCGTGATTTTACACTATAGTAGCCGTTTCAAAAACAGTTTCGAGGTGTTACGAAAGATAAAATATTTTTTATGCTTGTAGGGCTGGACTAAAGACAATTTAATGATAGGTTAAAGTATAATTACATAGATAGAACAGTGATAAAAAAATTGTCAACAATAAAGTAATAAAGTGGACCGACGATCTGGTGAAAGTCGCGGGAAGTGCTTGTATGCGACCAGCGCAGAACCGGTCATTGTGAAAATCCTTGGGGGAGGCCTCTGTCTAGCAGTGGACGTTATTTGGCTGAAACGAACGAAGGAAAGTAACAAAACAACTTTTATGAAACGATAAATTGTAAGTTAGGAACGTGAATCATCTATACAATTTAACGTAGATATTATTGCAATTTGTAACTGCTGTCTTTAGTTCACCTTGACATTCCTCAAATTAGACACGGTCGTAAATCAGGGCAATTTATTTGCGACTAACAAGCACGTACGCGGGTACGACGCGTGTTCTGCATGCTTGTGATGTGATGACATTGTATAACATGAATAAACGCGGTTTTGTGCGAAAAGTGTCACCTCTGTACTTATTATTATTCTGTGCCTCTGCTAAGATTTTAAAAATAGAAGAACAATTTTTTTGAACAAGTTTAGGGGTGTCCATTTCGAGCATCTTTTCAGACAGTCGAACGATGAAAGGGCGGACTGAGATCCGAGGAACGGGGGTTCGAACCCCGCCGCCGCTCGACTATTGTGGTGAGCCTTCTCGTAGCACAAGCATATTTCCCACACTTCACTTGATGGTTCGTGGCCTACACCCCAGAACTTTGCTGCCCCATCGACCGTCAGTTCTGCGTACTATGTGCCTGCCCATTGCCAATTTAGCTTGCTAATCAGTTGGGCTATGTCAGCGACTTAAGTTCGTTCCCCAGTCTCTTCATTTTTGATTCGATCTCGTAAGGAAATACCTTGAATAACGTCAGCATTCATTGAAGATTTAACAAGCAGGTGGTTAAATTCTCCGGCAAAGCGTATTACGGCCGGCTTGCTCTTGCACGGCGACTTCTCTAAGTTAGCAGTGTCACTGATATGCGGCGACATGTAGCCCGAAATCTGCTTTGGTGGATTACGCTCCTGTGCTGCCCAGACTTCTAGGAACCATCCTTTATAAACAATCAACCCAGATATGGAGGAAATAGCTTGTGATAGGCTTCCAACATACTTAGTGACTTTGGTCATACTTAATGCTAATGAAAGGTGTTTCGCTACTTTGAAATTGTGTATAAATTGTGTCTATTTAAAAACATGAGAAAAAAGGTAATTTGTCTCTGTTCCTACAGGGATATTTCCGGGTTTTTTTAGCACCTTGAAGTGATATATCTTGAGTATAGGTACTTTAGATCGAAGTGTTTGTAAATACCTACGTATCTGAAATATCATTTAAATAGTGTTCTCCAATATTTTAGAATGTACCACAGCGTTGAAGATGATTATTATCTTTGATCTTCATACTCGTACTACAAGTAATATGAGTTGAACGCAAAATTGCTTCCGCTAAAGTTAAATTGCTTCTAAATACTAAGAACCGATCTAACACTCAAAACATTGTTTAACGAGTGTACTCGTACTTAAGAGAAACGATTAGAGCCAATGACGTTGTTAAGTAAGTCCTCAAATTCAAATTACTTATTAGGTACGTCAAATTACATAGCAGGATTCTTGTATCCATCCCTGAAATTTTCATTATTTTTGGATTCATGGCATTTGTTAAAAACCTTAAAAATATGTAATAAAAGTCACACTACACGCAACTTAATCAAAAGGTCGCCTGCTGTTATCAAAAATTCTAAATTGATTAGTCGTTCTGCTTACATTGATGTTGCAGTGAACGCTTGCTTGCGAACGGTTAATGAAAACTCGATGACTCTTGAAGTTTCTCATTTAGAAATTGAGATAGGTATTTTTATCCTAGCCGCAGACAACAGACTTTTTGTCAGCTGATAGTTGGGTGGGTATATTGGGTCGGTGGTATTCACAAACATTACTATGAGGTCCCACAGTGCGCGTAGACGCAAAGGTTGACACACGAACCAATCAACGCTGTGCGTTCGATTTGCTGCTTCAGTTAAGTAAGGATCGTTTGTGAATACGGGCGTTAATCTTTTTCATTTTAAAGAATCCGCATGCGGCCACCTCCTTGGCCGCGTAATGCTGGCCACCAAGAAAAAGTCATATTACACTGCACAACAAAATTGCAACTTTTGGCTGATGATTGACTTTCATTACATGATGTTTACTAATTTGACGTCGCTGATTCTGAATCTGCCGTCCATTTTTTCGTAGCAGCTCTTGTTAACGTGTTATAGCTTTCACTCAAAAATTGCTAAATTTCAGTCTTATTTCGCCGACAGTTAAAAAAATACTATGTTTTCTTTGTATAATTTAATATGGTAGCATTAAGAAGTGTTTGTGTGAATTATCTAAATCAATTTTGTTTCATTTGCGGAGAGGATATGTTTAAATAATCCGTTTAAATGTGACAAAGTTCGTAAAATTGGCTTAGCCAAACGCAATTTATTTTGAAATTTTGAAGACTGTAGGTAGATACTACTCGAATTTAAGTTTAATGTTTTGTTTATTTAAAGTCTATTTTGTCATTTTAAAATTGATTAATTTGTTTTAAGATACTGGGCAATTACTGTGCTTTGGTGTGGGCAATTAGTGTAAGTAATGGGCAATGACTGTACTTTTTGGAGGATTTTAAATTTATTTCAATATTTTCTAAGTTACGTAAGTTTTAACTAAAAATTGTTAATATTCTGTTTAACAGTTTATTGAGGTATAAGAAAAAAGTCATAAATGGTCGATAAATTAAAATACTTTCTTTAATTTTTCATCTCAATGTGTTTGCAATCTTAAGTGGGCAATAGCTATACGGTTTACCCTATTAACCAAGAAATATTGAAGTAAATAGTAATTCCTTGCATACGTTTGGCATGTAGACGTCTTTTCAACCCTAAGAAGTCACCTGAACCTCATGTTGATACTTCACATGAGGATTTTGAGGCGAAAACTGTCAGTGTGGTAGAGACTTTGAATGTGACCCGAAATTTTCAAAACCATGTAGCCAAGATGGTTTAAACGATCGTTTTAGAGATTTAGGATCTTCAAGTCTTCCGAAAAGACATGGAATGAGTTATTTTGGCATTTTAATTTTTTTTTGGAAAATCCCAAAAAATCTTACTATTCTTACACATCGAACAACGTATGAGTCACTTACAAACATGTTTTTTTGGTTGGATGTAATATAAACATCGAATTACACTCTCTTCGCAATCACCTGAACAATTTTATCACAACTCTTAAGGATCTAAGTGAAGAACATGGCGAGCAAATCCACCAGGGCCTTCGTACGATAGACGGACGCTATCAGGGCCACTGGAATGCACACATGATGGCCGACTGCTGTTGAATCATTCAGAAAAGCTGTCTGCCTTCAGCATCAGCAAGGAAGTCAAATAAAAGAAAGTTTTTTCAACTTAACAACTTCATAAAATAGGATCATCTCTAAAAAAAGAGTTTTTTTTACAAAAAGACCCAAGTGTCATATTTTTTTAACCAGAGCTGATACAGATAATTCTATCACAGATTTGAAATCGTCATCAAAAATTGGACTAATATCATGTAACATAACCCAATCATCAGAAATGCTGTTGTGCAGTGTTATTTTTCTTCTTTCATCGCCAAATGATTTTCTTTTGTTTCTCTTTTCGCTTACAACCCTCAATGAGGGTTTTCGCGAATGAAAAATCCGCCAGATGGCAATACGTAGACGCGAGGTCCAAATGCTGCATGATTGGTTATTTTTGACATGACATTGACAGATATGTCAAAATCCACCAATCACGCAGCAGTGAGACCCCACATCCACGTCCCGCCATCTAGCGGATCTTTCATTCGCGAAAACCCTCATTGTCGCGTATGATTTTCCGTGATTCGTAATTTGTAATTATTACGATAGAGTTCGATCCAGAGTTCCTCGGATCTCGAATCGGCCAGTCCGACCAATGGGATATTGTCTCCTCAATTTCGCCTTTAATACCATAAATGTTGCGCAATAGACAGACTGTGTAGAGATACATTTCAAACTATTTTGAATATGTACCTATGTTCTTATTTACTGAGAAAGGTCAATAACACACAAAATAAACTGAGTACATGTTTGTAATTTCAACTAGAATGTACGTGACACCAATAACCTCATGTTTGCTTCCAATGTTCATGTCGTGACGAACTGATTTGGTGTTTATGGTGGCAGTTATGTTTCTTTGTAATGAACGTAAAGTATTATTCACAAATACAATAACAAGGGAAGACCAAAACGTGACTTTTACGCTATAAACTTAAGACCTACCAAAATGTACAAATGGCTGGGTTGCACCATCTTACTTTAACTTTGACAAACTTCAAAAATCTGTCAAACTGTACAAAAAGCATCGGTTATCGTTATAGTTACGGTTAATGTTAGGTGGTGCAACTCAGCCTAAATTCACTATATACTTTTCCATTTTCTAGCAGGCCTGATGATGTGCTTTTGACATTCGTTCTACGTAACTCCCTTCAATGCAGTATTGAAGATTTATAGAAGTCGTTAGAGATATCTTAGATGTTTGTTTATCTACCGGTAAGTCTTTACGCCCGTATTTCCAAACATTACTATGAGGTCTCACAGTGCGCGTGGACGCACAGGGTGATACACGAACCAATCACAGAGCTCTGTTTAACGCTGTGCGTTCGATTTGCTGCTTCACTTAAGCAAGCATCGTTTGTGAATAGGTACGGGCGTTAGATTAGCACGTCATCAGTTGCACCACATCTGTTAGGACTGTCTAATAAGGTGGGCTAGCATACTTTAAATGCCAGTGAGATGCTAACTAGTGTTGCCTTATTTAAATAGTGAATAGTTTGAGGCTATGTAGAGATTATATTATCAAATAGAGGTGATTTTTAGAAAAACTATAAATACCTATCTATAGCCTGTGTCGAAAACACATCAGGCTATACATTTTAATTGCAAAATAGCACTTATTCCAAAGACATAAGATGCCACACAGTTAAACTTAATGTGCTACCGTCTGTACGTGGTCGTAGTGTTTGAACCCGGGTTCCTGCCACCTGCTCGAATCTCAGACGACGCGCATTGAATCTTAATTGAATGTCAAGACAATAGATTGTTAACTATATAATTGATACACGCGATATTTGTCAGGTTCCTTTGACAGGTAATATGTTTCTATTGTTATAGTTTGTATGCAGGTTGAGGGGACATAGTTACTTGTAAATTGGACTATGTATAATGACTAAGAGCTAGTGAACGCCAGACCTACGTCATTTTATAAAAACTGAAAGTTTGTCAGCATCTGCTCGCAATATAGGATATTATAATGTTGGTGAATTATGATGTTTGGGTCATCGTGGCTTTGGCAGCTACCCTAAAAAAACTGTCTGGCAAGGAGTTGGAACTGTCAAAAATGGCTGGCTGTTGCGGAAATTACTTCTAGTTATTGCCCAAATATTTTACATAAAAATCAGATTTTATGGTATAACGTTAGTAGAATTACAGTCTATTGAATATCCCTTCTACTGGCACACCTCCTTGCCAGACAGTTTCTTTAGAGTAGCTGCCAAAGCCACGATGACCCAAACTTCATAATTTACCAACATTCTATTCTACATATTATTGGAAGCATACGCTGACAAACTTTCAGCTTTTATAAAATGACGTAGGTCTGGCATTCACCAGCTCTTAGTCTTTAACTAAAGTTGTTCAAAGTCAAAGATGTCCTCATTTCTATAGACTATTTAAATAGTATTTCATCATTCAGTCACAGGACGTCTCCGACTGAGCATAGGCCTCCCCAAATGAATTCCAGATTGGCCGGTTGGCAGCGGTCTGCATCCAGCGCCTTCCTACAGCCTATAAGAGGTCGTCTATCCACCTTGTGGGTGACGTCACACGTTGCGCTTGGCACGCGGCCTCCTTTCCAGAACCTTACTCTGCGTGCTATATGCCCTGGCCATTGCCACTGCAGCTTGCTAATCCTTATTTTCTGATTCGATCTCGTAAAGAAACTCCGAACATAGGTAACCCTTTCCATATCAGGCAGGGCAGCTTTGAGCTTCCTTAATAAAAGGCCTATAGTGAGAGACCTATAAATACTACTTATAAATCGTAAAAACTTTTAACGAAAAAAAAAAGACTACCTAATAAACATTGTTACCCTTAAGGCTTTACATGTTTCGTAATAATTTTTGATTAATATTCTCTTTAAAAACTTTCAAAAAGTAATTATTCTTCATTAATGGATGAAAGTTACGACGTTCCTTGTTCGCTTACTCAATAGACTATTTCTGAATTTCGGGGAAATGAATCACAATGAACTAAAAATAAGTCTAAAAGTAAAATAAATTGTTGGCTTTTAAAATAGGTCTATGTTATTAATGTATAACTTCTCAAACGCCCATGTAATTTACATTGAAAAGAGATTTATTTTATCTTAACGTGTCTTTCTCTTCTTCTTTAACGAAAATAATACTAGTTAAACGGAAATTAAATAAAGTTCACAATGTAATTGATTAACATCAGAACCATGCCGTCAATTTTGCGTACTATGCGCTGGATGCAGGCCGCTATCAACCGGGCGATGTGGAAATCATTGGGAGAGGCCTATGTTCAGCAGTGGACGTCCTATGGCTGAAATAATGATGATGATTAGAATAACATATCGATATTTGGCCAAATTGCAACGAAATGTCAAATATGGCGTCCTGTCACCCTTTCTTTCCTTCTTTCTTCTTTACACCCCACCCTTCTTTGGTCTTTGGGGTCTTTCTGGGAGAAACTGAATTTCACACGTACGTAGCCGCGGGCAAAAGTTATTTCTAATATTATAATATTACTAGCGGCCGCCCACGACTTCGTACGCGTGGTTCCCGTTTTACCCCCTTAGGGGTGGAGTTTCGAAAAATCCTTTCTTAGCGGATGCCTACGTCATAACATCTACCTGCATGCCAAATTTCAGCCCGATCCATCCAGTGGATTTGGGCTGTGCGCTGATAGATCACTATATCAGTCAGTCAGTCAGTCACCTTTGAGTTTTATATAATAAAGATGTTACGTTGTACATAGTATACTTGTAGATACGTAGATGGCGCACATTTTAACATAACTTCGATATTATGACTCCAAGTTGCGAGCTGTTCTGACGAACAAAGGAAGGGATTCGGTTTCCAATCAGAGCTGTCACAGGCACGACTTGCGGTTAATTAGACGCGTTTACAGCTAATCACATGGTAATTAACAAGTACGTACGGTCCTGGAATTTTGGATATTGGTTGGTTTGGAGAAAATTAACCGATACCACGGTTGTAACGTAATTTTAATTAATATTTTGAGTAATAAGCGATAATAAATAAGAGTAAAATGGCAATGCCAGATTTTGTATGGAAGGTGGCGTCTTTTTTTTTCGCGCGGCCATCGACCAAACCTTGTTTTTTGATTACAAAATAGTGTAATAAACCAAACTTACTATGACATGACGTATACATCTAAACTCAGTCTGAACTGAGTTACGAGCGTTAGAAGTTTGATGATTTTACGTATTAGGTTTGCCTTTTGCGCGCAAGTTTTGTAAGAAATTGCAACAAAATAGTGACATTTTATGTGTAAGCAAACAATACCTAAACTAAACTACTGTAGAGTCAGCGTCTAAACGTGTCACGATGACACCCAAAGTGAATAAAAAGTTGACAACACAAGCTTATTCTAATTAATTGCAACAAAGACGAGTTGCGAACTTTTTGACTACTTTTGAGTGTCACGAACTACTTGACACTGACTGTAACTATAGAAAAAAAATTGGTCAAGTGCGTGTCGTGCCACGCGTAGTGTAGGGTTCCGTAGTTACCACAATATATTTCAAAAGTAAGCATTTACTTCATCTAAAGTCACTTTTAATGTTTTCTTCTAAGGAATTTTTATTAGGTATGAAATTTTATAATACATGAATAAAACGACTATTACTCTTGAACTAACTGATCTATCCTAACCGCTATAGTTTTCTTGAAAGTTTATACATATAAAGCACTATTATCATGAATTTTTCCATTTCTACCGTTTTGCATGTCGGCGTGATTAATATACAATACCTCTACAATTACAGCTCCCTAGTTTCAATAGTTTCCAAGCAAAACCTCGGACAGACAGACAAACATATCGAAACTATAAGGATTCCTTGTCAGGACTACGGAACCCTAAAAAACAACAACAGTACAGTCAACAATACATTAGACTTTACGTTTTATAGCATAATAGTAACTATTACATCTCCACAAAACCAGAGTTAAGTGTAAAAGTGCACACGCAAACAGTATCCTGTTGTTTAACCGTACTGCCAGTTAACTGCTGAGATGCTGAAAGTTTTGAGCTGGGTTGCACCATTTTACTTTGACTGTAACAAACGTCAAAAATCTGTCAAACTCCATACAAAATCCACCGGTTATCGTTTTAGTTACGGTCAAAGTTTGGTGGTGCAACTCAGCCTTAATTTTGCATTATCATCAATTGCAGTGTCCACTCATAATAATATTCGCTGACACGACTGCGCAAATATTGCTCGGTAATGCAACTCTATGCAATATTGCGTTAAATATCACGTATTAAGTAACGTCTGGCCATCGTCTGCATTAGACTGCGAGCACACAATATGTAATACTAGCTTTCCGTCCGCGGCTTCGCCCGCGTGAAATTTTGTCTGTTACAGAAAAACTTTATAGCGCGTGTCCCTGTTTCAAAATCCGGGATAAAAACTATCCTATGTCCTTTCCCGGGACTCAAACTATCTCGATGCCAAATTTAATCATAATCAGTTCAGTGATTTAGGAGTGAAGGCAAGACAGACAGAGTTACTTTCGCATTTATAGAAGTACTAGCTTTCCGCCCGCGTGGAATTTTTTCTTTCACAGAAAACCTTTATCGCGTGCGTCCCTGTTTCAAAAACCGGGATAAAAACTATCGTATGTTCTTTCCCGGGACTCAAACTATCTCTATGCCAAATTTCATTCAAATCGGTTCAGTAGTTTTGACGTGAAAGAGAGACAGACAGAGTTACTTTTTCATTTATAATATTAGTATGGACAGATTAGGAAACGTCTGGCCATCGTCTGCATTAGACTGCGAGCACACAATATGCAATATCGTGCAAGGTGAGTGCTGTAAGCGGAGTGTGTTGGCGGGGTTTTCTAAATATTGCATCACATTCTTTAGAAGTTCACAGCTGTCAAAATGTGTGTATTTGTATGATATTAATCACGAGAAGCCAGGTACTGTGATTACAGACGCTATGGGTGCTAATTTGAAACTTCTTCTTTGCCCTAGTCCTTTAGTCCATTATTTAGGGTCGGCTCTCCTTGTTCTGAGGCACCAAGATAAATATTAATATTATTCGATGTGCTATCGACTGTACTATCTCTTAGATGAAGCTACATTTAGGCTGAGTAGCACCACTTTACTTTAACTGTAACAACAACAATAAAGGCTCCCACAGACCAAACGCGGGTCAGAAGCAGTGCGGGGTCACTTGCGGCGCGGCTGAGGCACACTGAAAGCAGCGCATTTTCAAAGCACTTGCAACACGGGCGGTTGTCAAAAATTTAAATATTCGAAAACCGCTTTCAACGCCCTGCGTCCGGTGTGTCATGCATGCTAATATGGCCGCCATAGTAATACAACAGCGCGGGCCCGCGTTCGCGTCGCTTCTGTCCCGCACCCGCGTCTATTGTATTTCGATAGTTGCAGTGCGGCGCGGTTGGAGCGCGGGCCCGCGTTCAAATTTGGTGTGACATACTTCAAAGAGTTTCTTGTATTACAACTTGCGCGGGCCCGCATTCAAACTGCGCTGCTGCTGCCCCGCGTTTGGTCTGCCCAAGGCTTTTTTGTATGGAGTTTGACAGACTTTTAATGTTTGTTATAGTCAAAGTAAGATGGTGCAAGAGCAAGCGCCTGGATGCGGGCAACGCAGGATCGGTCGTTATGGAAATCCTTGGGGGAGGCCTTTGTCCAGCAGTGGACGTCATTTGGTTGAAACGAACGAACGAACGAAGATGGTGCAACCCATCCTTAGCGTAGTTGCATGATGAATCCCGTGACTTTAAAAAAACCTTACATTAGGAAAGTTTAAAGTGGCTATAACTTCTAGCTCTAGTTCATACAAACTATCAAGCGTCTTATACTTATACCTACCTCGGTGTCAGTATACTCTTAATGAGATGTTCCAGGAACATAATAACCTTTGTGCATACACAGAAATGAACTTAATTTCATAGTAAACATCACCTAGGAATTTACTTAGGCGCGGGTTAGTGAGAGCCTTCACAAATAACGGTTAAGTCACGTCCCTTGACAAGCGGCGCTTATTGCGGAGCTTAAGGCAAGGGAAGAAGTCCGTGTTTTTTTAGGGTTCCTTACATGTTTTCTCCCTTCATATAATCTCTATCTCCCAAATCACTTCGGCCGAGTTGCATCAATTTAACTTTAACGTTTTTGCATGGAGTTTGGCAGACTTTTGTTAGTTACAGTAAAATAGTGCAACCCAGGGTAAATATTAGAATATAGAAATATGTTTTTTCATCCGAGGATAAACGTGTTGCGTGGGTGAATTGGTTATTTAAGGGTTAACAAGTACACGCACTGAATTAACTTTTTTAAAAAATAAAACCGACTTCAAATGCGTGAACAAAAAAAAAAAAAACTAAAAATTGCGTATAAAAAAGTTCATCCCCAATTTTCCACCCTTGGGGGTGAAATATTTTCTTCAAATTCGCATGAAACCACCCTTTTGATAATACCTATTCAACAAAAAAATAATCGTTCAAATTGATTTATAATCGGCGGAGATATTGCGTATAAAAAAGTTCATCCCCAATTTTCCACCCTTGGGGGTTGGTTTTTCTATTATTAAATTTAAATGGAACCACCCTTGAGGTATTACCTATACGCCGAAAAAAGATTTGTTCAAATCGGTTCATAATTGGCGGAGTTATCGCGTAACAAACATAGAAAAAAAAAACATACGGGTCGAATTGAGAACCTCCTCCTTTTTTTTGAAGTCGGTTGAAAATATTTTTCAAGTCATCAGTTGCTTAAGGTTAAAGGATTTAAGGAAATTTATTTGAATAAAACGTTAAAAATGTTGAAAGGAAATATCTTCCTTGTAATGTTTTATATTGTAACTCTGAAAGTAATAAAGAAAAATATACTAAAAGAACCCGAAGAATAGTTGATCAAAAAAGATTCCAGCAGTTATATTCCCCAGTCGATGAAGCACATGATGTCGTGCCCTGAGTGCCCGAGCAACTGCACGCAGGAGGATTTAATGAATGCTGCTGACAACGCCACTCTTGTAGCGGAGTTTTGTCCTGACACTGTGTAGGTTTGTTGTCGACACGTAAAGAAGTAGAAGAAGAATAAAAAAGATGAAAATATTTCCCATTGCTTGTTCCTTATACGTACTATTTATATCCACTATTGCAGGTTTCTATCGTACTATCCGGTTAGGTAGTCCCTAAGTCATGGGCTCTAACTCGTAACAAGTTAAGTTGCTGATCGTTCCTTCAGATACGAGTAGGAGTAAACACGGGACATGTCTGCAAACATGTTTAGTTCGAATATTAAGGCCCAAGCCACATAAACTGGGGGTTTACTAGGTGCTAACATCTATCCTGCACGTTAAGTTACACAGACGGAGCTAAGTTTATGATAAGCAAGTCTATCTGAATAGCAAAAATAACTTTAGGTACTAGTAAGTACTATTAGGTACTCGGGAAGAGCCTGGATGCGGGCAGCGCAGGACCGTTCACTGTGGAAAACCGTGGCGGAGGCCTTTGACCAGCAGTGGACGTCATTTGGCTGAAACGAACGAACTCGTAAATAGGTAGTAAGTAGCTACTTTTTTAAAGGGAAACATAATTAGCTTAAAACAGACTCAAAACTTTGTCGTTTTCCAAGTTCAATGCGGTACAAGATGTTTATAGATTTATAACATTTTATTAATAAAGACTTGGATTTAATTGATTTTAGAATTTTGCCAATGGCTCACCGATTGAACTACTTTATGGCTGACTGACGATGTCTTCTTGGACAATAATAGCGCAACGATAGTAGGTACTCTAGGTTATAATAAGCACATGCAGTCTATGATCTAGCCCAACTTGCCACACATGCGAGGTTTATGAAACTCGATGTGCTAAGAAGTTGTTTGCGGTGTAGCTTGGGTCTTAAAGACTAGATAATTGATATTTATTCATACTCGTATCTCAGTGAATTTAACTACCTGATTATGCATGCAATTCCACACTTCATTGTATTGGTGAATACTTAAATAGCTACTTAGTTATTGATGTTTTCAATAACAATTTGGTGAAACTGGCCAATATTATTGAGAATGCCTGTCTGTTCATTATACATGAGCTATGCATATTATTGCATATCTTTTTATAGAAGATATTAAACCTTTGTTTGTCACCTGTCATCCGGTTTGCAATGGAGGGAAGTCTTAATTTCGAACTCCTCCTATGTTCTTCTGATTAATTTCGTTGCGGGTCCAATGACAGTTTAACTTTCCCCCGGGACGAACTTGACCTTTATTGGTTGGGTTTTTATGGCGGTTGACGTATTTCAATAAAACCCACATTTAATGGTACGGCTTTTTATTACCTTTAACACCATTACAAACAATCACATTAACTTTATGCAAACGACGNCAGCCCTATCAAAATACAGTCCACTCTTTTATTTAAGTTCCCAGTAGGACCCTTTTCATGCGATTAATTAATGATATTAAAATGTATTATGTAGAATCGCTTTGCCATTGACAGATACATCTGATGACAGAGCTTACATTATTTCTACTTTTGACCACCATGAGCGCTGCGATAGATTATGTCCCCCCCACCTAGTACTTCGCACCCAGCGAATACAATCGTTTCAAATCCGCCCTCCCAAAGGAAATTACCAACTACATTTGTTTTTATTTTCTCCTCACACAAGTTTTGCAATTAGGACCCCCGCGTTAATCTCAATAGCCTTGCTTTAATAATGCGTCCCGTAATTAGCTACGGAACCCAAAATGTGCGTACATTTTGAGTTTTCTTGGCCACAATGAATTATTTATTAAGGAAAACCACGGTCCAAATTCTTGAGAATTCATTTGGTTAGTTGATCGTTTAATTTGCTAATGCTAAGGTTTTGTTTGGGGTGGATTGATTCATGCATTTTAATTTTGATTGCCCTTAATGAAATTCAGTGTCTTTTTTATTATTTTTATTAAAGGCACACTTATCAACCCAGAATGGGATTAACCGCCCGCGCTGTCGACCGTGAGGCGAAACGTTTACGTTGCGGTGCGGATAGTGTGCGTTCATACAAATAATACTGACCACCTCGAGTTGATACGGTAACGGTCCGTTTTCGGGTTAATAAGTGTGCTTTGTAAGGATAAGATAAGGATTTTCAGGATAAGACGTAAAAATAGAATGATTATTTTTAGAATTACGCATATTCCATTTAAGGTAAGTAAACACGTTTCACGTTATGTTATTTAAAGGTTTCGATTTCGATTTTAATTTGAAATGAACCTGTAATAACCCCAATTTTCTTAATTCGAAAAGCATTTAGGGTGGATTCCACTCGTTGATGGGGACAAATGCGATAAGAAGTATTGAACCAAAACGATTCCATCTTATCAAGTTCTTTTCTGAATTTATTTTACGTACAAAAGCTGAATAAGAAAGCTTAGTTTCTGTTTTATAAAACCATTTTCAATTGAAAAACTTATATTTGATATTTTTTTCGATTTAAGCATATGCCAGTATGATAGGTGTTAGATGTAATCCCACCAAAAACATTCTGTAAAAAACTAGCCAAGTCTCGATGGAGCTGCTTGTTTATCTCTAAAAAGTAATGAAATCTAGACAAAGTCGTGCCAAGTCTATGGTTCCTTACTGCGATCTCTTTATTATTATAGTTAATGTTGTGTGACTTGGCCGTTGAAGGGTATAAAACCAGGTGCTTCATGACACCATTGCACCAATCTGTTGCCAGAACCGCTACCCATTGACGATGGAAAATTGCCACTTGGAAAACGTTGATTCAAGAACAACCAGTCAATTGTAGGTTTAATAAAACTGCGTATTTCAATAATACTTATTGACGTATTTCAATAAAACCCACATTTAATGGTACGGCTTTTTATTACCTTTAACACCATTACAAACAATCACATTATTTTTATGCAAACGACGCGTACACCGCAGAGCGAGAGGGGAGAGGGGCGGGCAAGACCGAAGCTGAAAACGTTTCGTTTCTCACACTCTCCCACACTTATTCTAATGAATAAACTTATATATGAAAATCACTTATTTAGTTTTACTAGAGCCACTGTTCACAGGAATTAGCCTCACTGTAACTCTAATTCCTGTGAGCAGTGCAACATTTGATTAACATGCCTTTTCCACTGAGCTCCTTCTACATCTATGATATAGGTCATACCTGGTACACACTCCTCTAACACCAATCCTAGAGTCCATGGCTTAGCTCCCCTCCTATAGTCTTTAACCATTACTTTTTGTCCTACTTGAAATTGAATCTGCCGATTTCCTTGGTGCCGTTTGTCAACATTTTCCCTGACTACCTCTTCCAATGGGGGCGGTCGCAATAGACTAAATCGGTTTCGGATTTCTCTCCCTAACATAATTCTAGCTGGCGCCACTCCCGTAGTGCGCTGGGGTGAATTTCTATAATCCGACAGAAACAAATTGACTGCTGATGATAAATTATAGCCACTTTCTTTAATTTTAGTTACTGCTGATTTAAAGGTGTCAACAAATCTTTCAGCTGCGCCATTTGTGGCTGGATGGTAAGGTGGTGTAAATGTGTGCCTAATTTGATTCTCTTTACAAAATTCCTGAAACTCATTACTAGTAAAGGTTCTTCCATTATCTGTAACTAAATGTACTGGTAACCCAAATCTTGAAAATAGCGACTTGAATATCTCTATAGTGCGCGTTGATGTAATATTTGCCATTTCAAAAGCTTCCGGCCATTTTGAGTAACTGTCGACCACAACCAAATACATTTTATTATAGAATGGGCCTAGAAAGTCGGCATGAATTCTATACCAAGAGGAGGGGGGCAGAGGCCATGGTTTCTGAATTTTTGAGGGTGTTTTACTATTTTGCAGACAAACAAGGCAGTTTTTAGTAATATTTTCTATCTCTGCATCTAGACTAGGCCACCAGAAATATGAGCGGGCTATCTCTTTCATACGTATGATTCCAAAATGGCTTTTATGTAAATATTTTAAGACATGTTCTCTAAGTGTGCATGGGATTATAATGCGGTAGCCCCAAAATACACATCCTCTATCAAGTGAAAGTTCTTCCTTTCTATTGTAAAATGGTAAAAGCTCCTTTGGGATCATTTTCTTGACTGGCCACCCATCTGCCATATACCTAACCAACTTAGTTAGACTTAAATCTTTGTTAATTTCTTGTTGTATCATTTTCCAGTTTATAGTGCCGATTTTGGAATCATTTACATAACATTCATAACTTAATACTTCATCTACACATAATGAATTAACATGTTTTATATTTTCTGTTTTGGTTGCCGTGCGTGATAGATAATCAGCTGGGTTCTCAGTGGATTTAATGTGACGTACTTTATAGTTAAATGCTGACATAAAAATAGCGTAATGTTGCAACCGCTTGGCTGCCATTTTTGGTATTCCTTTGGTAGGTCCTAATATTCGCGTTAGAGCAGCATTATCTGTTTCAAGTTCAAAATGTCGACCGTAAATATAATTATAAAATTTTGTTATACCAAAAATGATAGCCATAGCCTCTTTATCAATGGTAGAATATCTTTGTTCTACATCATTTAATTTTTTACTAGCGAATGCAATGGGTTTGACAATACCATCAACATCTCTACTTGACAACACCGCACCCAAACCAATATCTGACGCATCACAAGTTAATATTATGGGCAACTGTGGGTCATAATGTCGTAAATTATTGGCATTAGCCAGTCTTTTTTTTATGTTATTAAATGCATTTTCACATTCTGAACTCCAAATAAATTTATTTTTCTTAGTACAATCATATAAAGGTGCTATTACAGTAGCCATGTCCTTTAAAAAACGATTATAATAGTTAATTTTTCCCAAAAATGATTTCAGCATGGTTAAACTAGTTGGTGGTTTGGCATTAATCAAAGGTTTAACATTTGACTTAATTATGCTGATTCCATTTTTGTTTACATTATAACCAAAAACTTCTATATTATTTGTAAATAATTTACATTTATCAATTTTAAGTTTGAATTCACACTCTTGTAATTTTGTCAATACTGCACATAGTGTATCATATGTTTGTTGTAAATTTTTTCCTTTTATATAGATATTATCAATGAATACAACAGTGTTTGGTATATTAAGCAACTTATTTGTCATCAGTCGTTGAAATGATCCTGGCCCTGTGCTTACACCATATGGTAAATATTTATATTTATATGTTCCTACCTCTGTTACAATAGTTGTACAGTTTTGGCTTTCAGGACTAAGACGTGCCTGTAAATACGCTTCTTTGAGATCTAGTTCGCAGTAATATTCCCCGTGTTTTAAAGAATTCAATATATCTTCTACATGAGGTAAAGGAAAGTGATCGACTTCTAAACATTTGTTAACTGTAAGTTTATAATCCCCACAAAGTCTTACCGATCCGTCTGGTTTAAGGATAGGAACCACTGGTGTACCCCATTCACTTTGTTCAACTGGTTCAATTCTATCGTGTTCCAAGAGCCTTTTAATTTCATTATTTACTTTTTCCCGAAGAGCAAATGGTACTCGACGAACTGGCAGGCATATAGGTTTTGAATCAGGTTTAAGTTTTAAGCTAATTTCTTTACCCTTAAAATTTCCCCAACCAGGGCTAAATACTTCTGCGAACTGGCTCTTTATGATTTGTTGTGCGTCTGAAACAGATTGTACCTTGTTAATTCCAAAATACAGGTCATTGTTTATTTTAGGAGGCCACAATTTTAATTGTTGCAACCAATCACGACCTATGATTCGAGGACAATTGTTTTGTACAACAAATACATTCAAATGTTTACATTCCTGATTAAACATTACAGGTATATTTGAAATTAATCCTAATGGTTGTGACACACTTTGATCAAAATTTTTAAACAATATTTTACAACTTTGTAACGCATAGTCTGGTAAGAATTTGTTTTTATCACATAATGGAATGACAGTAACATCAGAACCTGTGTCAAGTTGGAATGGTATATTTTGACTATTCACATTTAAGGTTATAAAGTGTGGTGGTATTTTACTTACACTATTAAAGGTATATGTCTCATATTCTTCATATAGATTTTTAATAGAATCTATTGCCTCCTCATTTTCTTCTATAGGCTTTGAAGTCTCCAGTTCCAAAATGTTGGTTTTTCGTTGCTTTCTTTCACACATTCTGAATATGTGTCCTTGTTGACCACATTCCGAGCAATATTTATTTCTTAGAGAACACTCCGCTTTCAAGTGGTTATTTTTACCACAACAATAACACTGCTGGTTCCTTTGTCTGTAACTTTTCTGTCCTTTGGTTGTTGTTTGTTGTTTTGTCCTTTGGTTTCGTTTCTCACAGCGGTCAAGCTGTAGATCCTGAGTTGCAGTAGGGGGATCGAGAGGTAGGATTTTTTTTATACATGAGCTAGAGATGGGTTTAAAGATGTAAATGTATATTTCAAACATTTTTACCTATAGGATTTACCTATGGCATGGTGTCCAAGAAATCACATTATTTTAATGTAGTAAGTAAATCATTATTTGTTATACTCGTACATACCTACATAAACTATTTTATCATTTTGACACATTTACAGAGCTCAATAAATAAAACTACAAAATAAAACCAAGCAAACTTTTCCCAATATATTTTAATGTCTTTTGCCCAGTCTAAAGGAGTGGAGAGTTGTCAATATTTTTGAATTCCCTTTAGCCGTGTGTCGATGCACGTTTGCCGTAAAGTCCGTGGCTTTAAAACGTAGTGTTTCAATAAATCCGGCTACAAATCTGAGGGTAGTTGTATCGCTGTTTGAACAGCTAGAGCCGTTTGTGGCGCCTGAGTACACCTTCAATAGTTTATGACGGTTGACTTGAATTTGAAAATGTTTTACGATATTATTTAGCTTCAATTTTCACTGGACGTAATCCTGTCCCAAAGACATTGCCGTTGCTACAAAAGCTGGATGTTAAAAGTGAAATCGTGATTATAGGAAGGCATTCAGCCAGCAGTGTACTATTGATTACTGATTGGCTGATACGATGAAGATGATTAGGAAATAGTTTTGATCATTTGTACATTCAGAAGTTTTAACTTGACTCATTTTGATGAGTTAAATTTCCATGTTAGGTAGAGGTGTACAGACTTAATTCAATATGATTATTCGACAAGACGGAATACCCTGACCTGTAGCTAGTTGTGATGTGATAAAGTAGATATCTCACAAAACTTTACAATATCTATCTACGTAAGTTGATTACAACTTACACTACTTATTCAGTCACTTCGAATCTCTTTTTCACATTATATTCATTTGAATTCTTGTATAAAAGGCCTACCGAGCAACGAATATCACTCGTATTTCCCTATCTGTGTTAGACACGAGCAAACTTAGACACCACATAAGCCTTGTGAACGAAAAGTTATAGAAAAATATTATACAGAAGCAAGTAAGCAATTGAAATTATTTTATTTATACTTAATCGTAATGTATTTTGGTCTCGCTGTACGTAACTCAAGCCGTCACGTACATACCGTGATGCAGAGACTTCAGACCATGACTCACTGCTATGCTTATTGTTTTATTTGCATACTGGGCCTTCAAGAAAGAAAAGTGTAAGACTGTCTTACACCTGCTTACTTTGACCGTGACTATAACAATGATTTATATGTATGTATTTTTTTATGGATTTTGACAGATTTTTGACGTTTGTTAAAGCTAAAGTAAGATTAACTCAGCCTAAAGAGGGTTGAAATCCCGTTAGGCTGGGTTAAAGATTGAAATCAAAATACTATAGGGTTGTATTGCATTGGTAAGGGATTGGAGTGTGGAATACAACGTGAAAGAAAAATAAGAACTCGCACACGGTCTATCATCTGCTATACAATCATTTTTTCTAGTTCAATTCAAAAGAAAAAAAGTTCCTGTATTTGTATTTGTGCTTTTACCGTTAGCCGCATCAGGCTTCAGACACAAAATATAACAGAAGGTAAACTCATGTATGTACCCTCGCTNGATCCTTTTGTTTATTGTAAAATACTTCTGAGGTTTCAGGTGAAGGGTCACTGTGCATCAGGGCTGCTTCTATATTTCTAGCACATTCGATACAGCTTTCTAGTGACCTGTTGTCTGCATTTTTCATTAATTCGTATTTAATAACCTTTGATGTAACGCCATCCATGAATTTTTCCTTGATTTGATCATCTGTGTCTTTGAAGTTGCACTTTATAGCCAATCTTTTCAGATGCAGTACATAGTCCTGTATTTTTTCATTAGGTAACTGGTTACGTCGCCTAAACTCAGCCCTTTCAACAGCCGTAGATATTGGTTTTTCATACTTTTCTTTCAACTTTGAACATAGTTCTTCATAGGATAGTTTGTTTGGTTTGACAGGGCTACATAGACACTGCAGGATTTCAAATACCTCCGGTGCTAATTTTGTTATTAACAGTGGCACTTTCTTTTCGTTTGGAATGTCATTGACTATCATGAAACAGTCCAGTTGTTCCGCGAAGACGTCCCATTTTTCACCGGCGAACGATTTTATGTCGCCGCACACCGCCATTTTGTGCTCCGTGATTTTGGAAGATTCTTTAACTTCTTTGATTTTATTCTCTCGATTTTGTGATCTGGTTCTGGGCCTCGTCGCCNCCCCAGATAATATGATGAAAATAGGCTGACAATAGTGACTGAGTTTCTGGCGCTGCTTCTTCTCAGCACTGGCCCATTTATTGTCCCGACGAAACAGTGGTAGGGTTAATACTGGGACGTGTAAAAGTGTTTTTTAAAAGCCTACTTAAAAAATAAATTAGTTTTATTAGTTTTTATGAGCTTTTTAATAAACTGTACACGTAGAGATTTAGTTTGAAATTATTTCAAAGGGTTATAACCTTATTTATTTCATTCAAATACAAAATTGCTTGAGACACCAAATACGCCTTTATGTATATAAAAAACCTGCTTATTTCTGATACAATTTCAATTGAACAACATTAGCCCCAAATCTGAAATAATTACTCTGTTCACCATGTTCCTTTGGCGTCTGAGGTATTAAATTAATTAGCGCCCTTTGATGCCACAATATCAATTAGGCAAGTGGTGAATTTAATCTCCGATAGCTTTTAAATGTATGAAAACGATAAAGGTATTATTCATAATTGCTCGAAAACGATCGGTTCGTTTAATGGACATTTTGCGTTTTAAGTGGATAACTTGGACGATTTAAACGTGGTACGTTGATGGGATCCGAATCGACTAGTAGTTGGTTTAGTGAATGGATGTATACAGAAGCAATAGTGAAGTAAATACAAATTATCGTGGACGCTATCCAAACAAACTGACACTGCCTGTAATGCTCACATCCTTGCAAAGTGACAACTGCTATCCAATGGCAGTACGAATTTTTAATAAATTGCCAGATGAAATAAAAACACTGCCTATTCGAGCATTTAAGACACGCTTATTTAAATTATTGGTTAGCAAATGTTATTACACAGTGCAGGAATATTTAACAGATAAGTCAATCCCATCAAAAACAATACTTGTCAAAAAAACCAAGTCTCGCAACTCAGTTGTTCTACGGTAAAAAGTTGTGAGATCCATGTAATACCAAGTCCAGGCCAGGAAATCTTTAACGTTTTACATAAAATATTGACTAAGCTATAATTTATGACGATCTGTGACAAACTAAATTTCACGCGGGTGAAGCCGCGGGCAAAAGCTAGTTATCCAATAATTCCTAAAACCTCTCTAAAACAATTCGATATTCCTAATAATTGAGTTGGCTTTCAATTTCAATTGAAATTCAAATAAATAACTTACTTACCTCCCCGAATCAACTGGTAATTTAAAAAATGAAAATTCGGTATTTATTTATGAGTTTAAGCAACCAAATACCGAACAATTATAATACGACTTTTTCTGTTCACTCATTTTCGTCAATTTCGCAAAACAAAATAATATCACAGGCGGTTGACCGGCGCGTGACTCAAGCAAACCACAGCGAACGTGTGGCGAACGTCTGTCGCGCCACGTCGCGCTCGTATTCGTCCAAGACAGTCTTGCTAGGAGCGGTGTCTATGTGTGCGTGGCTCGAGCGCGTTTAGTATGGAGTTTGTCTTCTGTTATATTTTGTGCTTCAGATGTGACAGCCTTTTTGTATATTTACATTCTGCTTTTTGTGTGATATTTGATACATGCAAATATAAAGAAGGAATTACAATTATACAATTCGCTTATACACACACTAAATGTATTCCATGCTGAGTTTGATAATATTTTACACAAAATTAACTACTGCAAAGTTTTTGGCGAAAATGTGTTTAGTGCTGCCGCCATCAAGCTATTCATATGACAATACTAGGTTTTTGAAAATGTTTTGTCATTAAGGTTGGGTGACCTTATGGTCTAAGGCTATTTCATGGTTTGAGTTCATAGTGGATTTGTCTAATAATACATGGGATTTAAACACTTTTAGTGCTAAAGTATCTTTCAAGAAATTAATATTGTTGTGGGTATTCCCAATGCAATAAATATAACATTGTTACATAATATCTCTATAAATGTATAATAGCCAGTGACCATAAACTTAGTTGTTTATTGAAAATCTTAGTAACCATCTTCATACCTCTCAAATGGTATTCGACGCGAGCCCTGTCATTCGCTACAATAATCGGTTTATCAAGAGCTAGGAAGGAATGGACAAGTTACGAAACAATTGAAAAATATTCACGCTTTCCTTAGGCCAAGGATTCCGCGATAAGCTTTTATCGCGCCATTTATCGATATTACGCGATAAGCCCATACGTTTGTCGTCTGAAATCATCGATAAGATTTTATCACGGTGTCACACAGTTTAATACTGCACAGCATTTAGTACACCATTTTCTATATTTTTTTCCATCATACACAAGAATACGCGTGCGTGAGTCAATGTTCGCTCGTTTGTGAGGCCTTGTCGAATAGTAATCCTGTAGGGGGCCATCGTGCGTGTTTTATTTTCGATGTAAACTTGCGGAGATGAGCAGGCCTGGTTATAGTACCTACCTAGATTTACTTTTATAAAAAGAAAAATCAGAAACTTCTATGTAATGAAATCATGCTTTCAAGTTTTCTTCGAATAGCTTGTACAGTTATTTATGGACGGATTTTCCTGCCATTTGCTTATTTATAAACTTAAGTACCTTGTTACATTTATTAAGACTAGACTGCTTAATTGCTTTTAACGATGATTAATTACCTTTCAACGAAATTGTTTAAAATATTTTATTCTCGTCATTCAAAAGAAATGTACACTATTTTTGGTTTCTTTTTTTATTTGTAGAATGAAAGATTATTTAAAAAATTGTTGAAGTTTATTACTCTACTAGCAAGGCCCGCGACTTCGTACGCGTGAAATCATTTTTGCTCTGCACCTATTACTTGTAGCGTGATGGTATATAGCCTATAGCCTTCCTCGATAAATGGGCTATCTAACACTGAAATAATTTTTCAAATCGGACCGGTAGTTCCTGAGATTAGCGCGTTAAAGTAAACAAACAAACAAACTCTTCAGCTTTATAATATTATGTATACTCGTAGATCAACATTTTTAGTACCAAACGTAGACTTTAAGTTTATTATAAAAGGAATTTTAATCAATAGAGGTACAGAGACGCAAAAACTACTGAACGGATTTTAATGAAACTTTACAGGATTATTGTTTGTAACCCAGAATAACATATAGGCTATAATTTATGACGATCTGTGATAAACGAAATTTAACGCGGGTGAAGCCGCGGGCAAAAGCTAGTCGTGAATAATTTTGGTACTTCATAATGAAATAAAAAAAATGCTTTTACATAAGCGTGAGTGTAAATAAATAACACTGGTCAACAAAAAAAATAAAATTGTTTGTTTCCTGTGATTTTTTTTCTGTTTCTATGTCAAATTGACGCATATTTTTTAAATATGGCAACAGTTTTTCTCCAACAGCTTTTGTTTTTAAGTTATAGCTATCTACCCTCATTTAATATTTTTACTTAGATTTTTGATTTAATTGGACAAAAAAAAATATTTTGTTGAAGTTTTCGATATTGCTTCGTTATGAAAATGTTGTGTGCTTAATCCAGATGGTTTCTGCTATGTTTGTGGTAAATATAATATTTGAAAAACATCGAAAACCTCTATCGGACTCGATGAAAACTGCGTAACATCGACACTTTAATATAAATATTTGAAATTAAGTAATCAAGACCACAAATGAGTCATTTGTGTTCTGAGAATAGGTAACATCTTTTAGGCCAACAAGGGGGCTACACAAAATTCCCGTTCCATGTGTCTCTGGAATAGTTGTAACAAACAATAGCATTGGTTACAAAAAAATTGACTATAGACATTACACCGCACACACAACTTTTAGCTCTTCAGCTAAAGTTGATACAAACAATTTTATAAACGTGCCTTTAGTTAGCCAAGACCGTATCACCGTACTTCCACCACTTTATATTAAGCTCGGCATCTTGAAACAGTTTGTGAAGGCGCTTGACAAAAGTGACGAATGTTTTAATTTTCTTTCACGCAATTTTTCAGGATTAAGCACAGAAAACTTAAAAGCTGGTAATTTTTGATGGGACTCACATTAGGCAACTGGTGAATGATCGTAATTTTAAGAAATCAATGAGTGAAGTCCAGTCCTAAGCTTAAAATGATTTTTTTTGGTTATAAGTAATTTCCTAAGCAAAAAGAGATTGTTGAGAGCATGCTATCCAACTTGCAAGAGCTAGGGTGCAACATGGGCATAAAAATACACTTAATGTACTCGCATTAACATCGATTTCCACAAAATGTGGGTGATTTTAGTGAGGAACAGGATAAAAGTTTTCATTGGAATTTTCTGACAATGGAAGAAGGTTATCAGGGGCGTGGTGCTCATATATGAATGGCAGACCATTGCTGCAGTTTGCAACGAGATCTACTCAAACTTGCCTATTCAAGGAAATCATATAAAATATCATTTCCTAGTGTTCAATTGAAATTTTACTAGCACAATGTATAATTTTTCGTATTTTTTTGTCAAAATAATAAAGCTCTATATTTTAAAAAGTAAAGCTGTTGGCGATCTCCCAGTATTTTTTTCATAATCAGGGCCATAGAAATACCCAATAACAGAAAAAAAATTAAAGGAAAAAAAACATGTGTTGACCAGTGTAATCTGTAGTAAACCAATAATAAAGTTAAAGATAAATTTATTTGTTCAAACATGTGTTGTCAAAAGTCAGCATTTAAAATGGTATCAACATGTCGTACCTTTGCAGTGTACAAATTAAATAAAAATAAAAATATCAATTACAATAATACTGCATAATTAATCAAATCAAATTAAAGTTAAAGTCAATATTTGTCACTTAGGAAGTCCGTCAGAATATAATAACATTTCAATCATAATCATATCAATCATATTATGCACTTAAGATGTAAAATACGATTGTTAGCCTCTGTTTCATACCTCCATGTCTGAACGCCATGGAAGACCCACGGTAAGTCTTCCCCGACGTTAAACTTTTATTGTGGTTGTAACAAGAACATCACTTGGAACGGAACCTTGTTTCTTGTAAAACAAGAGAGTTCTTTCATTTATAATTGGTTGAGAGACTGCGCTTCTACTTCTTATTTCTTTCTACACTAATATTATAAAGAGGAAAGATTTGATTGTTGGTTTGTATTGAATAGGCTCCGAAACTACAGGACCTATTTTAAGAATTCTCTCACCATTACAATCCTGCATTTTCTTTCTGATGAACGTAGGTACCTACGTAGTTCGCAGGATCAGCAGTTTGTTATAATCCTAGATCTATCTCGATGAAAACTGGTGATGATGATATTTTTCGAAATTGTGACAAAACAACAGCGCGTAAAAAATTTGTTTACAAGTAAATAAGTAGGTTAGGTACTACCTATATCTAGGCTAAAGCATAGATTAAGTACAATTTCTAGGCTAAAACATAAATGTAATGTATCTCATTTACTCTCACTTGTCTAATTCTCTGAAGTTTCGTGCAGAATTCTGTACGGTTTTTACGTACAGTTGGCTCCAACAAAAGCTGGCATACCTGAAAATAAATAAACTCTTCATTTATCTACTGCAAATTATGCTCATTTATTATCAGATTAAATACTCGGGTCCAATAAAAATTCGTCACATTTTCGTCAATTATGCGTCCATTCGCGGGTCGCGGAAGTACCTGGATGCGGACAGCGCAAGACCGGTCGTCGTACGAATCCTTGGTGGAGGCCTTTGTCCAGCAGTGGACGTCATTTGGCTGAAACGATGCGTCCATTACAAGTATGAATATCCAGGTTTTGCATTTAGAATTAGTTATGAACTAGAGATCATCGGTCATTCGAGCCGAGGGCTTACTAAACAAGTTTACTGATTGTGAGATGTGGTTTTCTGTTGATTTGTTGTATTTTGTAAGTATTATTTATTTTTATGGTGCTGACTGTATCCGTAAAGTTATTATCGTATTTACTTTATTATTAGCTAGATTGAGATAATAAGTACGTTGTGTAGTGAGTTTCTACAGGCTTTGCTTTTAAGGTATTTATTTTCATGTTCTAATTAGGTAATTATGGCACATTATAATAAAAAAAATACAAATTAGGCTAAGTATTGTCAAAATTAAACCTAATTGCTAATCAGATAAAATTATTGTTACGTTGACTAAGTTGACTTGTTGGTTAACGCCCGTATTCGCAAACATTACTATGAGGTCTCACAGTGCGCGTGGACGCACAGGGTGACTCATGAACCGATCAAAGAGCTCTATGCTGTGCGTTAGATTTTCTGCTTCACTTAAGCAAGCAACGTTTGTGAATACAGGCGTGAGTTTCTTA
Source organism: Ostrinia furnacalis (assembly GCF_004193835.3). Lineage (NCBI taxonomy): Eukaryota > Metazoa > Arthropoda > Insecta > Lepidoptera > Crambidae > Ostrinia > Ostrinia furnacalis. The sequence continues at coordinate 127,270 of NW_021131006.1, forward strand.
AACTGCTTCTTCTCAGCATGGCTCATTTATTGTCCCGAAGCAGTGGTAGGGTTAATACTGGGACGTGTAAAGTGCTTTTTAAAAGCCTAATTGCAAAAATAAAATGAGTTTTATGAGTTTTCATGTTGTTAACTAAATATTTTCCTGCTATAATTGGAATAAGAGTTTTCAAAAGATTTTCCTGAATTCCCGGTTCATAATTTTGCACCTTTAAAAATGGCGATGAAAAAATCTCCGTGAAAATTTTCCTTCAGAGGAAATATTTCAATGGAATGTTAGCTATTTATTATAAAAAGCGGCTGTAGTCGTATGCTAAAGGGTCAGGATCGCTCCCTGCGGGGACATTTCTTGGGCAAGGTGTAATAAAATTGTCCTCTTTATTATAATAGCTGTATAATATGCTTGTTACTGCCGCAACTTTATAAGGCAGTTTATTTAATAATCTTTTATGTCACACTATAAGTTTCCTTTGAAACAAAGTCACCTTTAATATCTACGAGTAACAATCAGTAGTACGTACTTAGCACCGGTCTTTAAAAAAGTAAAAATGTAAAACACTTTAGTATCAGACACTAAAAGAGTAGTAAATCATTGGTAAGTTTTAGGTGATAAGTATTATTATCAATGTTGGCCATCCTACTCCTTAATTTCAAACCTCAATAGAAAAAAAACGTTTTGAGTATAATTTAAGTAAGTATTCCTTTACCGTCTATCACGGCCGTTTAAAACGCAATGCTACCCTTTGAATTCAAACTCAAAATTATTTATTCTGTATCGTATCTGATAACACTAAACTTGAAATTCTCTAGCAGGGCAGATCGCGGATCATACTACTAAAGGAGTGACGCTAATAAGCTTAAAAATATCTCCAATAAAACTTCAACCAATACAATTCAGCTCGTTATGCACTGTTCTAATATTTACTGGAAATGCACACATAATTCCACAGTAATATCGCATAAAAGGAGAACAAACAAATACGCTTTTGAATCTAAATAACGTGGACATCTTGCGCAAAGTAGGATAACCTGAGATGGGACAGCTGAGCTTGAATTTATTATTCGTGTCATTTCTTTCTTAGGATTGTATCTCTATTATTGCTAAACTCCTTTGTATTTGCATTTCTCTGTTTATTTGGCTTATTGCACAAGGAACAGCGACTGTATTTCATTACATAATGTGTTTTGTAATTTTATATCTGCTCTGGAGCGTCCTTTGCTCGGAGTTTCCCTGTGTGACCGAATCAGAAATTATGAAATCCAAAGTAACCGACAGAATGGGTAAAATCAAGGGGCAGTGGGTGGGGCCCATAGCCCGTAGAGCTGCTGCCGCTGGGGCAGATAAGTTCTCGAGTGGCGACCACAAGCCTGAAGACGTAGTGTGGGCAGGCCTCCCACTAGGTGGACCAGCGATCTGGCGATCTGGTGAAGGTCGCGGGAAGTACCTGGATGCGGGCCGCGCAGGACCGGTCGTCGTAGGAATCCTTGGGGGACGCCTTTGTTCAATTATGGACGTCATTTGACTGAAACGAATGAATGAACTTCTCTTGAATATTCTAAAGTGTTTGCTATCAACCCGTCGCCGTTGACGTCACGCTTGACTGGTTCCAAATTGGTGGCCTTAATTATTCCCTCAATAGTGTTTTAATTAAAATGTTTTTTAGCTGAAAAAATATTTGAAGCATCAGTTCCTGTCTACGCCATTGTTGCTTTTTTAGGCATCGCCCGGATCCGAGCAAGGAAATGAAATCGTAAACATTTTCTCGGAAAGAACATGCGTTTGCTGTTTAATAACAAACGCGTTGTCTGTCGGAGAACAGACATAATACAGGTAGGAGTGTTCTTCAATCTCAATTTTTTCCTGAATACCAAGTTGAATCAAAGTCAGTTGGTGCTACCGGTAACCAGTTGCTTAGTAGTCGACAAATTAATTCTGAGCCAAGTATTTAAAATTAACGGGCGTTAACATTACTATGAGGTCTCACAGTGCACGTGGACGCACAGGGTGATGAACGAACCAATCACAGAGCTCTCTTCAACGCTGTTCGTTCGAGTTGCTGCTTCACTTAAGCAAGCATCGTTTGTGAATACGAGCGTAAGGCTTTATTGAGCTGTTTACAATCACGGAGTTTTTACGAGTAGCTTCTCATTATTATTGAGCGAGTGAAACGTTATGCAGTTTTAAATACAACCAATGCCCATTACTTAAATTTGCTTGAGATTGCTATGGGCTGGCCTGATCTATTTGTCGCAAAGCCGAATCATGGAGTAAACACTTTTTGCTAAATAGGAAGAAACCCATCAGTGAAAGGCTCTTACTTAGTAGGTACTTAAGTAGTTTGGGGCTAAGTAATATAGGTGATGTAACTTTTTTGCGATGACCTTGCTTTTTGACACAAAGTGGTGTGGTAGGTACACCACATTCATGAGGAATGCCCTATACAGGGTGGAAACGATAAGTGATCTCACTCGATTATTTCTAAACTATACAAGATATCCAATAAATGGTTACTGATCCTGAAAGTGCTTCACGAGCTCTATCCAAAGGTATCAATAATAGTTTACAAAATAAACTGGATCTATCTGAAAATTCAATGTTTCCAGTCTCCATACATTTAGTAAAATCACAGTTTATTAAAAACTATACTAGATATCCAAAAACTGGTTACTGATCCTGAAAGTGCTTCACGAGCTTTATCCAACGGTACCAATAATACGTTCTAAAATAAACTGGATCTATCCGAAAATTCAATGTTTCCAGCTTCCATACATTTAGTACTTCCACAGTCATGGCACTCATGTCTCGATAATATTATAGCAAGTAAAGCTTAAAACCAATGTTTTCCATGAATAATTTTAAATAAGAATGCAATTTACGAGTTAATTTTAAGTGTTTATTATTTAAAATAAAAAAAAAATAACACTTCTAATATTATGTTATATTACGATCATTATTAATTATAAGCAATTCCGCTGGTAATGAAATAAAGATTTATTATTATATATTATTATTATTATGTGGCTGGCATAGTGGCATACATTTAGTATGGAGGCTGAAAACATTGAATTTTCGGATAGATCCAGTTAATTGTGTAACCTATTACTGATATCGTTTGAAAGAGCTCGTGAAGCACTTTCAGGATCAGTAATCAGTTTTTCGATATCTTGTATAGTTTAGAAATAATCGAGTGAGATCACTTATCGTTTCCACCCTGTATACGGCAGGCTTTTTAATGGAGTACCAAACATTCTAGCTAAGTGCTAAACGCTAGGCTACTGGCGTAGATGGCTAATAAATGCTCTACCTACCCCATGACAAGACTAGTGCTCCTTACACACCGACTTTAACCCTTTTGTATGTTTGTCAATATTTTTGCACAGGAACTAATATTACATAGCTGATTCTCTTCTAAAAAGTATTTCAGTATCTTGAACTCCATACAAAAACTTCGTTGTATTAACATCCAAAAAATAACAACGCATTTACTCTCAAACTTTTGCTCATTTCCCAATAGATATAATATTATGGTAAATCTACATTATAGATCGAGTCGATGAATGGCTTGTTTTATGGACATTTTCTTTTATAAATTGAATGCAAATACTCGTAAAGGAAACTAAAACATTTCCTACGTTATAATAGGTAACGACAAGTATTTTTAATTTTAATCCGCAACGATATATGCCTAGTTATAAGATAAATATACAAGGAGCTAGCTAGAATGGTGTTGAAATGATTACTGCCTTATCAAAACAGTAAGTACTCACTGCAATGGCAATCCATGAAGAACGTAAATTATTAAGACTGCACAGAAGGTGTATTCACTCGTAGCTTGAAGACTTGGAGTTGTATTATTCGTGAACACTGACATAACAAACGTAAGGAGGTTACAAGGCTACGAGAAACTTTTCTAACTTGACATGCTTCATTTTCTGTGATTCTGTTTACCCCTTATCTGAGAGCCTAACAACATGCCCATAAAATAAGTGCCAATGGAAAATCCTGATTTGCCATGGCGTAAACAAGAGTAATTTATGTGCACTCCTCATTTTACTACCATGGACACCATAAACTTGCCGAACTGCGTATGGTTACTAGCAAACAATGTCGTATAATATTGGCGTGATATTATACAAAGTAGATGGCTACGCGACCATTGGCCTTCATAAGACAAAGAAAAATTGCCGGTGCCTAATTCATTTAAGGAAAAAGGACATCGAATTATTCATTTAAGAGGTAGTCAACTCCTACCTAAATCTAAGTACGATAATAAAGGCAGACACAGTTAAAATTATAAATTAGTACTTCTTATCGAACAGTCACCAATATACGACAACGTTATTTTCAAGTTATACGAAGGTGCAAAAAGATCGGTTGTGCTATCCATTATTCTGTGACTGCTTGTTTTGTTAGCAGTTATTTTATTGTATTTTAACTTCGGCTATTCAAAGTTAAGATATTCATATTACAACTACAACCAAACATAGGTATTGTTATTTTAATGATGACACACGCAGTTTGCATACAAAATGACAGTACCAAACCGGTCCTCAATTGGGCTTGCGGGCAACGCACTGTGCAGAGTTATGTAGCTGCCAATATGCGTATCCATATTACCTGCTACAGCTACTTTAAGGTTAGGTGCATAATGCACTTACAGGTCAGTTATGTATCTTAATTATATAGACTGCATTTCACTTAACATCAGGTGTGATTGCGACCTTATCAAAATTAACAATTATTTTCAGACTAGCTTTTGCCCGCGGCTTCATCCGTGAGAAATTTCGTTTGTCACAGATCGTCATAAATTATGGCCTTTATGTTATTCTGGGTTATAAACAATAATACTGTAAAGTTTCATCAAAAAAGTTTAGTAGTTTTTGCGTGAAAGAGTAACAAACATCCAGACATCTAGACATCCAAACCTTTGAATTTATAATATTAGTACGATATTTTCGTTTAGAAGAAAAATCTATCATTTTCTACAAAAGCCTGACCAAATGTGATAAAACAAATGCTCTTCAGAAATCTAAACAATCGCCGTCCAACTTGTATCATCCATAATCTTTGCAAGATTAATTTGAAAAAAGCAAAAGTTGCCGTAAACAAAACCGGCTTCGAGTTGCTCAGTTTCTGCCATGTGTCATTTTCCACAAAGTTGGGCCGGATAAATCTATGATATATCGCATCTTCGCGACAAGATATACTGTTTTGGTCATCGTGATGCCGACCGAGGGTTTTTTCAGTTGGATGTTCTTGATTTTTTCGGCATTTCCTTTCATTTATTTACACAAGCTCTTATAGCAATACCATTGGTTTGACTCCTCTGTAGTATTGATAGAGACTTAGTCGTCAAACTAGAGTCCTAGGTGCGACTTTCAAATGAGACAAGCAGTCGCGATCGTGTTTGTTTACAGTAAAGATACTGCAAACATGAACAAACTGATTTTTTTAAATAAAATCCAACATTAAATAATCTAATTGTCCTGAAAATTAAAATGTTTCCGTGCCATATCAAACACCTTTCACTGGCGATTCATAATGTCTGACGCTGAAATTGCAACCACATAGTTGTTACACACCACGATAGAATAAGACTGTTTTCGAATTTCAGTTGGTTCAAAAAATTTGTGATATAAGTAGGCTTTGAGTTCACTTAAAACTAAATGTAACTGTTTTTATCTTGTCTGCTAAAACTGAATTAGCACTTACAAAAATGACCGTACAGTATTATAATAATAATGCAATGTAAATTTGACATCGCACACACAATATTATCTCCTCACAGACTCGTTCTTATAAGTGCTTCGGGTTTTCCAGGTAGCAATCATGTGCTAATTTTATAACGATATCGTCTTAAGGAATTTGCGCTTTGAGATACTGGTATCAATTTAAGGCGAGGGCATAGTCTATAAAAAGTTTAATAAATCGATTATGTATTAGATTAGTTTCTCTCTCTATCTTTTTCCTCGAGGACGATATGTAAAACAATGACTTGATGAGAACCTGTAACCTTGAACTCACGTTTTACTGAGCCCATTGCGTTTATCATCCCACTAGGACACTTATAAACATATTACGAAGTACAGAGCTATTTTTATTTTTAAGATAAATCACCCAACGACTGTCCTAGAGAGAATTTTATTTTTTATTTTCTCCCGCCCTTCGATCAAAAATATATTTGTAACCAAAAGCATAAACGAGTTTTTATATCGACGACGTAAGAAAATTGATGAGTTTCTCATACAAACTTTCGTCCCTTAGGTAGTTCTATTCTTGAAGATTTATTTTTGCAACAAAAGGTAACCTGTGCCCTTTACCAAGGTCTCACCTATCTGTAGATGAAATTGGTTTAGCGGTTTGGGTGAGAAAAAATGACAGACAAAATTACTTCTTCGTTTATTACGTGAAAGAAGTTCGCTATTTGTTTTTTTAAAGTTATTATTATCACTATGAGACATTATCAACATCATTAATCTTTTTTGTCCACGGACTCCTTAAGAAATCAAGGACAAGTTTTAAGGATCCCCTTAATTTTAATAAAAAAAACAGCAACAAAGCGATTACGAAGGTTTTGGTGACAATGATGTATGATTGTTAAAATGGTCCATGGATAAGGCTACGGTCAGGTGCCAGGGGTCCACGGACCACAAGTTATGGAACATTGATCTACATCATTGCTCACTGATATTTATAATCTCCCTTAATGCAGCTTACGTCACAAGCCTAGTTTTCAAGTCCTACATTGTTCCAAAGGATAATAACCACTTTGTGTCCCTTAACTCTGCTAAAAGATATCCTACGCTACACTTATCAACACACAGTCTTCAAAACTTGTCCTATAAGGCAGTTCCTCATAACTGTTCAGTTCAACATCACTTCAAGATTCAGCATTAGGTCCGAACTTGCTATGAAATTACATTTTAAAGCCCGGTCTCCGAGCACGTAGAATTTTGTCCAATGACCCCAAGCTATCCTTATCGCTCGCGCGTATTTATTATATCGGCGACCAGACTATAGTAATAAATATATCAGATCACGGGCCGGAAGACGTAGTGTGGTGGACGTGTTCTAGGTGGACCGACGATCTGGTGAAGGTCACTGGATGTGCCTGGATGCGGGCGAAGTAGGACCAGTCATTGTGGATATCCTTGGGAGATGCCTTTGTCCAGCAGTGGACGTCATTTGGCTGAAACGATAATAGAATAGATTCGATTGGACTAAATATTGAAATCATCTGCTTTAACCTGTGCTTGAGTTGGAATCCAGTTTTAAACGTCATGTGTGTACTGGGTATGTGACAACACAGTGTAACCATCTATCTATGTAATATACAGATACACTCTGTGCCCTCGCTATGAATCTAACGCCAAAACAATACCAGCCCATTTCTCACACATAAGTAAAAAATGTTCGGTCCTGTGTCCTCAAAAAAGATATCGGCTCTTCCCGAATGGCTCCCCATTGAAATATTGTCATACTCGTTCCAATGATTTATAACGTGGCGATGGACGGGGTGTCTACCCGGATAGGGCGCGATATTGACGCGTGATGTAATAGTGATAAAGCATCGAGTGATTTAAAATGGCGTGTTCCTTATAATTCTTTAGCCAGGGTTCGGGTGTGTTAAAGAAGAGCGCTTGTAGTAAGGAAACTATGTGTCATGGGATAACGACAGCTTTGCCCATCTGGTTTCACTTAAAGCTTTAAAACTCCAGAGCTTAGCTTCTAATGGCTATAAAGATAATATTATTTGGTTTTAAATAAAAAAGCATCTTACCTTCTAACGAAACGTCACAATATTTAGTAATTGTCACAACATCTCTAGTCTAAATATATAGAACTCAAAGGTGACTGACTGACTGACATAGTGATCTATCAACGCACAGCCTAAACCACTGGACGGATCGGGCTGAAATTTGGCATGCGCGTAGATGTTATCACGTAGGCATCAGCTAAGAAAGGATTTAACGAAACTCCACCCCTAAGGGGTTAAAACGGGATCCACGTGTACGAAGTCGCGGGCGGCCGCTAGTTCATTCATAAGACTCTGAATGAATTTGGTACCAAAACCTCAACGAATGAAAACAGTTTTTGAAAATCATAATGGAATAATACTTTGTGAGATAACTGTTTGAACATTTTTATATTATTGTCATAAAGTAGGTAATCGAATAAGGTGTAAAGAAGAATGTTCGAAAGTCTCGATCCTAAAACTTGACGCCTTGAAACAAAACAATAATAAAAGTGTGAATCGCTCGCATAAAATCCGCATTATATTGATTTCGATAACGTTTTTACTGTCAGGAGTGTTCGATTCAGAATGATCCTCTTTCTCGATATTTTCACATTCCTGCTACACTGTATTTATCAGAATATTTGCTTCAAGGATTCTAGTTATTATATTTCTTGGTAATACGGGCGATGTCAGATAAAAATCAAAATAGGTCACGCGCAGTTCATAAAATAATGCACCTGTGGGTCTAGACAAAGTGCCAATTATAATTGCAAACCAGTCGAAAAGTGGTCGAAAAGCCCCTTTTTTGTATGGAGTTTTGACGGATTCGATTTTCGATTCGATCAAACAGTGCGTTTTGTCTAGGGGGGCTGGACTATTAGGTACAGATTCATATACAGTCAGTGTCAAATAGTTCGCAACACGTACCTCTTTGTTACAATTCGAATAAAGTTGTATTGTCAACTTTTGGTCATTTTGGTTACGAACTATTTGTCGCTGACTGTACGTACCTTATCCAGATCAAGTAATCATTGTTGATGAAAAAGACTTAATAACATCTAGTAAAACTCATATGAACATTAACATTATCTATCTAAATAACTCAAAGGTGACTGACTGACATAGTGATCTACTTATCAACGCACAGCCCAAACCACTGAACGGATCGGGCTGAAATTTGGCATGCACATAGTATAGATATGCTATGACGTAGGTATCCGCTAAGAAAGGATTTTACGAAACTCCACCCCTAAGGGGGTAAATTGGGATCCATGCGTACGAAGTCGCGGGCGGCCGCTAGTTTGGGAATAAAACCATGGAAGTCAATTGATTCCAACTAGCACCTGGATTAAAATATTTATGGTGTCAATAAATCACAGGTGCCAGGTATCACATGACTAATCCCCAGATGCAGTACGTTACGGATTAATCCGCAATGTGACAGACAGTTGGAACGCGATAAATACTATGGATGAGTTGCACCACCTAACTTTAACCGTAACTATAACGATAACCGGTGTATTTTGTATGGAGGTACTTGATATGACATGAAGATAGCGAAAGCCTAACTACAAAATGAAAGCTATAAGGTTTATTTTCATTAAAATTCCTAAACTCTACCAATTCCTTTAAAATTCTAAATTATAATATACATACATGTGTAACATTGTTTGGAAAAGAGGAAGTTTTATGTACAACGAATATAACATTACAAAAGTTTTAAAGCCTTAGGGTGAGTTGCACCATCTTATTTTGACAGTAATTATGACGATAACCGCTGTTTTTTGTATGGAGTTTAACAGAATTTTGACGTTTGTCAAAGTTAAAGTAAGATGGTGCAACCAAGCCTTTCCAACGAAAAACATCTACCATGATAAACATAAATTTTATAATGCTGAGTAAAAGAGATCTTTTAAATTTTAATTATAGTAAAGCAAACTTTTAGTATCGTAAACAAATAAAAGGAGCCGCAGGTCGAAGTACTCTGTTGTTTGGTTGGCTTCTAATTCAAACCACAGGTTAGTAAAGGGCACATGATTATTATTAAGAAAAAGATATATTCCTACTAATAATAAAAAAATGTGAAAGTTTTTAAGCATGGACCATAATATGACCCGCATAGCCAAAAACATTTCAAATCTTCTGAAGAGCTTCTAATTCTAAATCACCCTAGCTCTCAGTAACTTAATGAATGGACTAAGAGCTGGTGAACGCCAGACCAACGTCATTTTATAAAAGCTGAAAGGTTGTCAAAGTATGCTCCCACTAAAGGTTAAAATGTTGATGCTACATTTTGGGTCATCGTGGCTTTGGCAGCTACCCTAAAAAAATTGTCTGGCAAGGAGTTAGAACTGTCAAAACTGTCTGGCAGATGAGGAAATAACTTCTAATCATTAGTTTAATACTTTACACCTTAGCCAAAAGGAGCACGATAGCCGAACGGTGAAGCAGTCAGACTAGCCGACTCGTGATCCGGGGAACGCGGGTTCGGTCGCCGCCGCCGCTCGACTATTGTGGTGAGCTCACTCGTGACACAAGCTTTATAGTACGAGAGGCTAACTGGATACAGAGTGCCGTTTTTTGGCAGAGTTGTTGGTTTATGAGTAAATCCGGTATCTTAAATTAATAAAAAAAAATCCATTTATAAATAGCTCTCCAAAACATTTTTTTACTATGATTTGTATTTCTTTTGTGACGAAGGCCAGTCTTCCACGTTTTCCGAACATTACGAGATTTCCAATAACAATTTCTGACAAATGACCCTATAAATAGAAACTCTTTCATAGATTGTTTGTTATAGAATATTTTGATGAGCTAACATAGCTTTTATTTGAGGGACATAATGTGACAGTATTGTGGTGTGGTGTAGTTGGTGTACCTAATAGATAAATAAATATATTTATTAATTTGTTCGTTGGAAAAAACATCACATGGAAAGAAATATAGGAATAACATTTTTGATTTCGGGAAAACTAAACTGTAGCTACTAAGAAAAATAACTTCACAACTGCAATTTAGAAAATATACTCGAATCGAAGTAATAGCATATACGTAGGTACAATACAGCATTGATCCTCATCTAAGCCAACCGTAAAGGCCCTTGCCCACGGCGACTTTTTGTACAAACGCGCTAGTCGCGCTACAGCAGCGCGACTGTATCGATGTGAACGCGCGACAGAATCCCTACTGCATCGCTACAAAAGTCGCCGTGGGTGAGGGGCCTATGCCAACCGTAAGCTGCTGTAACGTGTGTCTTAAACTGTTTTTATATTTCAGGCACGTCCAACAATCCCTTGGGGCGACTTACTTTGACCAATTTCAGAGGTATTATATTTAGGGCACTCGGTCAGCATGCCGTTTCGAGATGACATCCTTCCAAAGTCCATTTGGACGGGATCAAGGGGAATCCCCTCAAGGAAATGTCTTGAAAATTGCACCGAGCGGTAACAGCACTACACTACTACATAACATGTTTGCCAATACAAACTTACTGCTACCCGCAAGACGTCCCAAGACGACGCGAATTGCACATTCGTTTGAATGTGCAGACCGCTGAACTACCCTCTCCTTTTCTATACGGATCGACTGAATTTGCTGTTAAATTCCAACGCAACGAGATATTGTTGTTAACTTAATAGCAATAATATCAGGCATTCAAAATACATTACCAGAAAAGTATTATGGTCAATTGATTCCCATCATACATAAACAAGTGCTGATCTTCAAACTGCACCTTACGTGTTTCATATAATAATGTAGTATTATTCTAATAAGAATCCCTAACTTTCCTTTAATTAAATGCATTATTAAACACAAGTTTGACACCCTTCATTCAGCATAAGATACTTAGTCAGTAAACATTTATAAGGTTCTGGAGTGGAGGCCACGTACCGGAAAGCGCAGCGTAGGACGTTCACCACCCACAAGGTGGACTGACGTCCTCACAAAGGTAGGAAATCATTGGGGGAAGCCTTTGTTCAGTAGTGGACGTCCTATGGCTGAAATGGTGATGATGATGAACATTATCATAATCAGAGTTCTGTTACATGCATAGATAAGTTACAGAACATTTTCGTTAAGATGACCAATGTGTTGTACTCAGTGGTTAGACCAATTCGCACAGTAATGGGATTACTTCCACTTCTCGTTCCCACTGCAACGTCTGTAATGTAAAATAACCACGATCTACTCGTATAGCTTGATAGACTTAATATGCAATAAAACATTTGAATTTGAATCTGAATTTAGTCTCCCACTAAGTAAAAAGGCGTGAATTCCAGTCTTATCTGAGGTAATCAAGTTCCTAAGTTGATTCAGGTAATAAAAATGTAAAAGCCGGTTTGATACATATCAATATTTTGTTGCAAAGTAGACCCCTGGGGCGATATTAGTCTCGCAAATACAGGCTTTAAACCATCCAGTCAAATGGTGAACTCAAAAGGGGTTAATACTTATTTTCATAACAATTTTAGTGTTTTAGGCTTAAAATAAATCATTATTTTATTTTATTAACAAGCTATGAACACCTAAAACGTTGTATTTTGCCAGAAAATTGATAAGAATATTTTTTATTCGACGAGGACATGATTGTGTTCAACTTAATACGATTACAGATTTTATTTATATTCTGTAAGTACGACATATCCATGTAAGTATGTATGTCTATAGCTCTGCATTTAATGAATACAGTTTTTTTGTTGTTAAAAAAATGTTTTTTTTACATCAAACTTTTTAACATCTGGGTGCTAATCTGATCGAAAGTGCTTAGTTCCCTATCTCGTTCGGAGTTGATAATACGCACCCAAAGTTTAATATATTCGGCATTAGCCATTGAGGGGTTTATAAAATTGCAATATTCAGAAACGTTGCGAGTGACGGCCGCTGAGCGCGCTTACTAAAATTCCCGATACAAAATCATTTTGTACTTAAGCGACTGCTGAAGTCGGACGAAAGGGCATGGTGTGGAAGAGAGAGATACGCTACGAGTATAACACAGGAGAGAGAGAATAAAAATAGAACAAGAACCACGAGAATCTTGTAAAATAAAGAAATTCATACAACTTGGTTCTTTTTTTGACTCTGGACGCGTAGATCTTTCGGTAAGGCCGAGTCCGCACTACGGTTAAACGGTTAAACTAAAACTAATTAATGCAAGCGTCCGCGCAGCGGCTTTTTCCCGCGTATGCTCGTATGTTTCGGGCGGTTTCGTGGTATGGCGGTTTACCGCTTGCGGGAAAAAACCGTAGTGCGGACTCAGCCTAAGTCATATTTTATGTTACGTTTTTATAAAATTTAAATCTGAAGTGACACGTCACACAATATAACTTCCTGATAAAGTGTTTTTTTTAGCCGACTTCAAAAAGGAGGATGTCCTCAATTCGGTTGGATTTTTTGTTCGCTATTCAAATGCACAAAAAAGTACATTATGTATTCGCAAAACCATACAATATGGTTGGTTATGGTATATAAATAAACAAAACTTGATCTACTACGAATCTACAATCAGGATCATCATCATCATCATCATCTCAGTCACAGAACGTCCACTGCTGAACATAGGCCTCCCCCAATGCTTTCCATGATGTCCGGTTGGTAGCGGCCTGCGTCCCGCTACCTTTATGATGTCGTCGGTCCACCTTATGGGTGCCTCCACTCCAGTTAAAGCACAATCAGGATTAAGCTTCGTAATTAAGTTAGATCGCTTCGCTTCTGTCTAAGTGTTCTCCTTTAAAAACAAAGTGGTAGTGAAATCGCGCAGTATTCTGCAGGTGTTGCCCTACGTTGAGATTTTACCTATTTTAAAATTGGATCCGCTGGAAAGTTATCAATGACCTGACCGTGCACTTGTTTTAAAAAGTATTCTGTATTAAACTTCGTAATGAAGTTTGAACTACGAGTTAGTTTGAAATATTAACGAGTCGTGGAGTTATTTAATATTGACAATAAAAGTTATATAGAAAGTCGAGTCTGTTTATTTTTTGTTCAACTAGATAAAGTAATAGGTAATGCATTATAATAATAATCGTGAAAATCAAACAATGAAGGATTATTCTATGAGCTACATAATCTTAAGTTGAAACTCATTTATATTTGCATAAAACACAGTACCTAGGTACCTACATTTCAAGTTCTTATTTTTTCAGATGTACAGCATAGTGCATACTTCAAGAAAATGTCTACTAGCTTACATTAGACAAACTTTTTCAAAGGACAAAATCTTATTCTAAAGCCCTGTACAAGCATTTCAAGAATTCCCATTGAGGCTTCGTCCATTTCTCTAATCACTGTTTAACTAAATAGACTACAACTAATTAAGGCACTTGTCTAGTAGTTAACGGTAGCATTATTTTGTGTCGGTGTCATAACCATAGCATTATTAACATCATAGACTAATTTGAAGTGGCGCCACTGAGNCTTTGTAAAACCAAAAATTGCATGTCTCTATCCTTGAGAATATACACAATTTTATGAAGAAAAAGCATTTCAATTCGCAACATATCAACACGCCTCTTCGAGTTACGAGCATCGCAGCAACATTGTGGTCCTTCGAGCCGGATTAACTACAGAAAAGGCTCGGCGACCCGTGGACTTTGTGCAACTCCACACATCGCAAGGTGAAGAAAAGCCGTCCAAAACGTGCATAGAGGACGAAGACTGAGGAAAGGCACCCGGTTAAGACGTCGTGAAAGTCTGCAGCAGGTCTACAAACTACAAAGCGCATTTCGGTACGGCCAGCCATTCTTTCCCTAACCTGCCTCCCCAGCTTCTCTTGTGTTGATACTGTGCTTAATTTCTCATTCCAGTGCTTGCATTCATCCATTCAATCTGTGCTACGGCATCCAGCATCCGCCTACACACCAGGATTAAACCGTGTTTCCACAAATCACCATAATGACATCAGAAAAGTCACCGTTTAAACTTGCTCTCTCTGAGCCAAGTGACAATAATGTGCTTAAGGAGTTAGTCAAAACACGGGGAATTCTAAAGGGCAGGTTAACGAGAATGTCCAATTACATAANATTTGCGTGCCAGGTTGGGCCCTACTGGTGGACACTGAGAAGAAATGAGTTGCTCTGTCCCTCAGTGGTGGACATCGAAACCAAAAAAGTTCCGTTGTCCCCCACTATTTGTTTTGTTTTCGTGATTATTAAAAAATATTTTTTTTTAATTCGTATCAAATATGATTCTCAGTTTTTTAACATCCCACCTTTCCTATTTATGTAAACTTTTTCAATTTGTCGTGAACTAGATCCTGCAATTTCCGACATTATTACAGATAATAAGTGCAAAATAGTAACATTACCGACACAATAATTTCTGATAACATGAACATTGTGGGTACTTGGAAAATTAAAAATGACAAAACCGTTCCGATTAACGCACACTTCCTAGGGGCGTCAGTATAAATTAAGGATTGTTTTAAACTATAATAAAGATGCTTTAAAAATGTATGTATTATAATTATTAGTATAAGATTTACTTAAAATGTTTGTATTCATGAACACAAATATAATAGTGGAGGACAACGGAACTTTTTTGGTTTCGATGTCCACCACTGAGGGACAGAGCAACTCATTTCTTCTCAGTGTCCACCAGTAGGGCCCAACGGGAAGATTTCAGTAGCGCTGTCCCCCACTGGTGGACATTGCAACTTTTTTTCTCGATGTCCACCAGTGGTGGACAAATAGTGGGGGATATCGGGAATAAACGGAAATCCGTTTAGTTGACATGTCTTCTCTAGTACGTAGTACATTATAACTCAATGGGCGACGCTTGGACTTCGTGCAACTTCATACATCGCAAGGTGAAGAAAAGCCATCCAAAACGTGCATAGAGGACGAAGATTGAGGAAAGGCACCCGGTTAAGACGTCGTGAAAGTCTGCAGCAGGTCTACAAACTACAAAGCGCATTTCGGTACGGCCAGCCATTCTTTCCCTAACCTGCCTCCCCAGCTTGTCTTGTGTTGATACTGTGCTTAATTTCTCATTCCAGTGCTTGCATTCATCCATCCAATCTGTGCTACGGCATGCAGTGTTTCCACAAATCACCATAATGACATCAGAAAAGTCACCGTTTAAACTTGCTCTCTCTGAGCCAAGTGACAATAATGTGCTTAAGGAGTTAGTCAAAACACTTACGTAGAATTCTAAAGGGCAGGTTAACGAGAATGTCAAATTACATAAATACTCTCGTTAATCAAGACTTACCCGTTCAAAAACGCATAGATTTGAAGTTACGCATGAAAGGCATAAATGACTTGCTCACTGAATTCAGCACTCTTCAAATACAAATAGAACTAACTGTATCAGACTCAGGATTAGAAGAACAATTAACACAACGCGATCAGTTTGAAGAGAGCTGCTACAGTATCCTAGCCCTATGTGAATGCATTCTAAGCTCATATTCAGAGGTCAGTGAATCTTCTAAGGTGCCTAGTGGTCCATTACAATCGATTAAATTACCGACTAAATATGCCTACATTTGACGGTGTGTATGAGCATTGGCTCGAGTTTCGAGATACCTTTGTTTCCCTAGTGCATAACTCTAATGAAATCTCGAACATACAGAAATTTCATTACCTGAAATCCTCATTAAAGGGAAGCGCAGAGCTGGTTATCGATTCCTTAGAGTTCTCTGCAGCTAACTATTCAGTAGCATGGGAGCTACTCCTAAACAGATACAATAACAATCGTTTTCTAGTGCACAATCATGTAAAATCACTGTTTTCCATCACCAAACTCCCTAAGGAGTCTCCACATTCACTCAGACGTCTCATAATACAATACTCAAAAACTTACGCGCATTAAAAATACTAGGTGAACCCACAGAACACTGGGACACTTTAGTTATTTACATAATAACCTCCAAATTAGACGAGACTACTGAGCGTGAGTGGGAACAGCACAAAGGCACAAATTTAAATCACGCAGATTCTAAGAAAGCTCTCAAGGTAGACGATTTAATCAAATTTCTTAAGGATCGTGCTGACATGCTGGAGACATTGCTGGTATCACATAGCCCTAGTATAAAGTTCAATAATGAAAATAAAAAACATAACTTCTCATCGCACAATAACAAAGTTCACTGCAATGTTTCCACCAATAAGCCGCATCAACGTTTCACTTCTAACAAAAAAAGCCTAATGTGTAGTGCCGATCACTCATTATACGCGTGTCAAAGATTTCTAGGTTCCGATTTGGACACTAAGTTGAACCTAATCACTAAACATAAGTTGTGTGAAAATTGTTTACGTTCGGGACATACCTACGTTAGATTCATGTAGGTTCGGACCGTGTCGTAAGTGTAACAAAAAACATAACACATTAATTCACAACGACTGATCCGAGACTGATCGAGCGGTGTCCCTCCACACCTTCAGCGCTGAGCGCACGCCCCCCGCAGCCTCAGCGCCCGCGGGCTCCATCACAATGCAAATTCCAGTTTCGCAGGTAAATAATGCACACATTGATAATGACAGTCAATCTGTGCGTGTAGGCGCTGTTTTACTATCGACGGCGTTGATCGAAGTAGCCGATGTAAACAACCGTTATCATTTGGCTCGCGCATTTACTTGACAGTGGCAGCCAACACTGTTTTATTTCAAAACAATTAAGCGACAAATTAGGCGGTTATCACACTGCGCCGCGCTCCGCCGCGGAGCGCGGGGCGACAGATTTAATCATTGTATGCAAGTACCTCAGTTTGTATAGAAAACACGCGCGGCACTTCACCACAAACTTCACACTGACAACGCGTCCGCGCGCGTGATTTTTTATATGAAAAATCACGCGCTCCGCGGCGGAGCGCGGCGCAGTGTGATAACCGCCTTAAACGCTAATATAATACAGTCCACATACGAAATTCGAGGGATAGGTAACTCAATCACACAATCTACGCAACTGTGTGACATCAATATAAAATCGCGCATTACCGAGTTTACTTCAAACTTACGATGTTTTGTTTTGCCTAATATCACGTCTACACTGCCAGCCACATGCAAACATAGCGCACAACAGTTTAGGATTCCTAACAACATGCAGCTGGCTGATCCGCAATATTACGAGTCTCATGATTTAGATCTATTACTAGGTGCTGACATATTTTGGGAATTATTATGCGATGGTAAATTAAGGTTGTCAAACGGGCCTTATTCACAAAACACTTTGCTAGGCTGGATTGTGTCAGGCCCTTTACATACACGCAATAATAATAGGTCTGTTCTCTGCAATTTCAGCCATTCGCTTGACGGCATAGACGCGCAGCTTCGGCAGTTATGGGAGCTTGAGGAGCTGCCCAGGGCTGGTAAGGTGCTCTCTGACGAGGAGCACGCGTGCGAGGAACATTTCGTTTCAACGACTACGCGTGAAAGTGACGGAAGGTTCTGCGTACGTATTCCATTTAAAGAATCCCTTGATACGTTAGGTGAATCATTTTCACAGGCTGAACGTCGTTTCTTAGCCTTAGAAAAACGCCTAGATCGCAATTCAGATTATAAAAAAATATATAGCGAGTTTATTCATGAATACATAAACCTGGGTCACATGACACGCGTGCATTCTTACGAAACGCCTCACTTTTTCATGCCTCATCACGGTGTGTTTCGTGAGCACAGCACTACCACCAAGTTGCGTGCTGTCTTCGATGCCAGCGCCGCATCCAGCAGCGGAAAATCCTTAAATGATATTCAGCTTGTAGGACCGCCATTACAGAGTGACCTAGTATCTATTTTACTGCGATTTAGGCAACATAGGTATACTGCATGCGCAGATATCGAAAAGATGTACCGACAGTGCTTAGTGCATGAGTCACAGCGCGACCTGCAGCTGATTCTATGGCGGGACGATCCATCCGAAACGTTAGGTATTTATCGTTTGAACACTGTGACCTACGGGACAGCCTCCGCACCATTTCTCAGCGTGAGGTGTTTAAAACAAATTGCGCTGGATTGCATCGACCCTGAAGTTAAAGGTGTTATTAATGATCATTTTTACGTAGATGACATGATTTTAAGTTTGGACAATAAATTAGATTTATTAAAATTATGCGAAAAAACAAAAGACGTTTTAAAATTAGATTGCTTTCCGTTACGAAAGTGGGTTTTTAACTTCAAGTGTGATCAACATTTAACTTCATTCGGTGACTACAAAGACTTATCATTAGGAGATAACGTTCACAGCAAAACTTTGGGTTTAGGTTTGTTTCACACTACAGATGAATTTCATTTTAAAACAAAATTAAATACTGATATTTCTAAATTAACTAAGCGTACAATTTTATCACATGTGTCACAGATATTTGATCCCCTGGGATTGTTGAGTCCAACTATAGTGATGGTTAAGGTTTTATTACAACGACTTTGGTTATTACAATTGGACTGGGACGATGAGGTCCCGAGTGACGTCGTGCGCGCATGGAATCGTTTCGTGAATGGCTTGTCTGCGCTCAATACAATACGCATACCACGCCAGAGCCCCGATTACGGTAACTTTTAACGTCAACAATCCAGACACGCTTCTCGATTCTGCGATACGATTGGTCAAAACAGCTGACGTACGCTGTTGAACGACCAATCGTATCGCAGAATCGAGAAGCGTGTCTGGATTGTTGACGTTAAAAGTTACCGTAATCGGGGCTCAGGCTTATAGCTAGCGACGCTATACGTATAGAATTACACATCTTTACCAATGCATCGCAAACTGCGTATGGCGCTTGTATTTACATACGTACAATAACACAGCAGGGCATCACGGTTAGATTGTTATTTTTAAGGGCAAGGTCGCACCCATCAAGCCAGTTAGCATACCTAGGCTCGAGCTATGTGGTGCTTTACTGGGCGCAAGGCTTTACGACAAAGTACCTACGTACCTACATCTCTTCATTGTCACTTTGATAACATAATATTTTAGACCGATTCAACGATAGTGTTGGGGTGGTTACACATGTCTCCAAACTTACAAAAAACCTTTGTGCAAAATAGAACTGCTGAAATACATGAGCTAACAAAGGGACTTCCGTGGCGTCATGTCAGTGGGAAGGAAAATCCAGCTGATTTGGTTTCGCGTGGCGTCAGTATGGATGACCTTTCTACGTCATCGTTATGGTGGGAGGGCCCTGAATTCCTGAGTGATCGCAGTTTTAGTTGTACAGAGATGCCAGTAGAATCACACCCCATACATGATGACGGTCTGAAAGAATTAAAGTCAGGTGCTACGTACTTACTTGTATCCGAACAGACAGAGTCTTGTAACTTTTTTCCATTCGTTAGATTCTCTCAATTCGCCCGCATGAGACGGGCCATGGCGTATGTACACCGCTATATCTATAACGCGCGCAATAAAGTTGAAAAACGCACAGGCGTTCTCGCTGTCGACGAGTTGAGGGAAGCTGACTTAACTTTAGTAAGACTGGTTCAGCTTGAATTGTTTCCGAGTGAATACGCAACGCTTTCAAAGCACGAGTCTTTGAATAGTAGGTAAACATAACCTGTCAAATTTAAACTTGTTTATGGACGAAAATAACATTCTACGAGTTGGCGGGCGTATTAAACAATCACCTGAGTTCATCTATAGTAAAAAACATCCGATTTTGCTTTCATCCAAGCATTATTTTACGTTGTTGCTATTCCGTCACGAACATAAACAGTTATTACACTCAGGCCCTCAAACCCTCTTGTACAACATCAGGGAGATGTGGTGGCCTATAGCTGGTAGGAGTATTGCAAGATCGGTAGTACATGATTGTGTAATCTGCAAACGATTGAGAGGCAAAACTCTGGCTCCTCTGATGGGAAATTTACCTGAGGAGCGCATAACTCCTAGTTTTCCATTTATGCGTTGTGGAGTCGACTATGCGGGTCCAATGTTCATACTCAATCGCAAGGGTAGAGGATCTAGGGTAACAAAATGTTTCATTTGTTTATTCGTCTGTTTTGTCACACGCGCTGTGCACCTGGAACTAGTCACTGACCTCTCAACAGATGCATGCGTGATAGGGAACTCGCACATGACTTATGAGGAGTTTGGCACAGTACTGACTCAAGTAGAGGCTGTCCTAAACTCTCGTCCCCTAAGTCCTATGTCCTCAGATCCGCAAGATTATAACCCGTTAACTCCATCTCACTTCCTGGTTGGTCGTCCGCGCCTGCTACCGATGACCTGAAAGACGCACCTGCTCATCGGCTCTCACGTGGAGTGGAGCAAATTCGCCAGCACTTTTGGGATCGATGGGCCAAGAAGTACATATCCGAACTTCAGACGAGATCGAAATGGAGGAACAACACAAACGAGCTTCAACCTGGGACATTGGTTGTCATCAAGGAGGACAAGCAGCCACCTCTCAAATGGAGCCTTGGACGCGTTGTGAGGTCCATTCCCGGGAAGGATGGCGTAAGCAGAGTTGCTGACATCCAGAGGTCTTCAGGAATCGTTCGACGCGCCTTCGTGAAGATTTGTCCTCTAGTCGACTGTTAGTTCATCTTTATGATTATGTCTAGTAATTAACGGTAACATTATTTTGTGTCGGTGTCATCATAACCATGGCATTATTAGCATCATAGACTAATTTGAAGTGGCGCCATTGAGCCGCCCCACTAATTTTAAATATGTTTTATGTCAATGCATTTTTATATAATACGACTTACTTCAAAAATACTTGTAACGACTTAATGCTTTAAATTAACTGAAACTGAGAATATACGCAATTTTATGAAGAAAAAGCATTTTAGTTCGCAACATATCAACACGCCTCTTCGAGTTACGAGCATCGCAGCAACACCTCTAAATAAGATTTTGGTATTTTTTAAATAAATGAGTGTAACTTACAACTCGTTTTTAACTCTTAAACCTAACAAAATCATAGTAAGTTTTTTTCTCATAGTAGTAGTTCATTCTCCGACGGTATTAACCTCGTAAGCCCGGATGTGCCTCAGAAGGAACTGAAACTTTGTAGTCAGTAACGCCGAGACATTTTCGGAGGTGACTTCGAAGTATNCAGCACTTTTTATCGACAATGAGCTTAAGACTGCTATTCAGATGAGCTGGACTGAGTTTCAGTCTGCCTTTCTTGATTAAGTCCGTTGTTTGAGTACGTACAAAGCACACCAAGCTAAGCACAGTAGCTTCTTATTTCGTTGTAATAAAAGCCATTTTTCAACAAAAAATGTACCTATAGTCTGATTCACTGTCATCGGTCCATAATACTTCCTTTGGTAGCAATTCTTTTGCTGAACATTTAATTGACAAAGGGCATTAAACTAAGAACTTTACTGCGACGGTTTTGTTAAGTCCATAATTAAATCTGAGGCTTTGCGATTTCGCATTTGTTGTGTGGGTTACGACTTTGGTGTCAGACTTTGAAAAGGTGCAATGTCTGCTAAGGCATATAAAGGTCATTAGACAATAAAAATAAACCTTTATTGACAGCTAAATTGCATTTGTTGTGATATAAATTCAAAAAATATCATAACAACCAGAGATCGTAAACTGTTTACATTAAGTGGATGGAAAACGTATAAAACTATAAAAATACCTACACAGACCAATTTATACAGCACTAATAATCCCTTATCTCCTAAATTTTATTAATTGGCTAATAAAAGTGATGATGCTGCATTAAAAGAGACAAAGCAGGTTTTTATTGAATTAATGTTAAACATTTTCACGTTTTATCTTCAATGCTAAACGTTTTAAGCTGAGTTCCATGAAGTAAGTTGCGAACAAAAAATAAAGACGTAAAGTAACCTTTTTCCAAATAAACACGTAGTATTCTTAATTTAACACAGACATAATTACATTTGTCCGTTTATAGAATAGCTTCGTTGAATCCTAAAAAAGCTGCCGGCTCTGGTGGGATGCAAAACAGTGACATTTCAATGCAAATTGCCGGTGATTTAGCCAGCTAGTACGGTTTTTTCACGGGATTCCCACTTTTTGCCATATTACTGTAGCGTTTTAATGAAAAATATTGCGAGTTAATGGAAAAAATAAAGTAAAATATTATTTTCAGTGACGGATATTTGAAAATTTTATCCTTATAGAGACGAAATGAGGTTTTAATATCAATTATGTTGGTCTCGTATTAAAATTAATAAAGTTTCATGGGAAATTGTGGTTAAATTTTACATTAAATTAAGGAAAATGCACTTTATCACTGGAATATTAATAAGAAAATTAATTTGACTCTAAATTAGAAATCGTAAAAATTTATCATATTGGCACCAGTAGCAAAATTAAGTTATTTCATTCAGAAACTTGTGTTGCCATTTTTCTATTGCGTTACAGAACGCTAAGAACCGGGGTTCCTTAGCCGCGATGCAAAGTAGAGACATTTGGATGCAAATGGACGGACGATAGCCGCCTGCCCATGCTTCGTCTGCCAGTATTGCGTTCCGTGATATAACGTTTGCGAATCAAACGCTAAATTAGAAACATTGATGGGATGCCCTCTTTCGTGTACGTTAGTTTGATGATGAAGATTTCTTTACCATCTTGTAAGAGAGATCATCATCATCACCATTATTATTACAGCCATAGGACGTCCACTGCTAAGCAGAGGGGGAGGCCCAATGATTACCATATCGCCCGGTTGGCAGCGGCCTGCATCCAGCGCCTTCCTGTAACCTTTATGATGGACCGATCACCAGGTTAAGCTAGCGAGGAGCCGCTGGGTTGAAACGGCCCAGTGTTGCTTGCTGTAGATTTCTAGAGCCTGGTAAATAAGGAGTTTGTCGACCTATACCAACTCCAATAAGATGCTTTTTTATGCAGTAATAACTTTTAGTCTAAAGTGTCCATCATCAACTTGCCACAGCATTTTGACTCTATTGAGTGACTTAATGAGTATCCCAATAAATTCTTGGTTCACTGAAAGGTGTAGAAAATCAAAACACATTCGAAACACCCAGTATCCACAAAATGAAACGGCAACTGGCAAAATCTTATCTTAATCAACCCGTCCGAGCCTGTATTAGCATACTTAAAACTTCTACTGTCTCTTATTACTTTGTAAGGCTGTGTTCATACAGACGCGGTAGAAGCAGAGCTTGAACGAGAAATAGTAATCTTAATAATATGTTGCACTAAACATCATTATGACCAGTCTACTGCGGTACATTTTTAACCTTTTGTGATGCACTGTGACACGAAAGCCTGACCATAAGCTATACTTTTTTAACAGTAGCCAGCTACCTCGTATACTGTGTCGTAAGTGCATTTCACTATTTGTTATTCTGAGCTAAACTTGCCATGACGTACCTTGTCTAAATCCAGATTGCATTTAGTTCAATATCAATAGCCATCAGCAAGTTAAAACCAGCCTAAATGCTGTGCAGAAAACAAAGCAGATGCAGAGCACTATTTCTAAAACGTTAGGTACTATTTATTTATATTTTGAATCTTTCAAGCCCGCGATAAATTCAACATTAGTATGCACGTGACCTAAGACGTTTCTGAACCGAATATAAAGGCGAATGGGCCAATTAGACCACTAAAATTAAGTGTAAAAGCGTCAGCGAAAGTTCCTATCGCAAAATATCATGATAATGGACTTAAATTTTTGTTTCTAATATTAAACAATAGCCTTTGATGCCAATGGTACTAAAATTACTGGAAAATTATTCTTTTTCCGCATTAACAAATGAGTCATGGACTTTTACACTGAAACGTCAAGAAAAATGTGAACAAAAACATGATTTACAGTCCTACGCAATACAAAGTGACAGAAGAACATTACTCATTCCAATGGGCGTCAAGTCATTATTATTTATAAACCCTTTTTGGAGGATATTTAAGATCTATAAACAAAATCATTTATATCCTACCCTTATACACTTCTGAACAACCTGGCAAAGAGTAAATAGCATATTTATTAAGGTTAAACAGTACTTTGACTGAAAAGCAAAAAAAATGCGTAGATTTGTTGTTTTGTTTCATAAAGATATGTACCATCCTAGACTGCATCTTACATAACACCAGGTGCGATGGCGGTCAAATACCTGCCTTGTCTTGCATAAAAAAAATATAGAAGATTTTTAAACCTATTCTTTTTCATTGCGGTCCAATGTATTTGTATAGTTTTAAAATCTTTCCTTGTTCCTATTTTACTGGTTTAATATATTTTTTTACCGATTGTGAGATACAGCAAAAAGCAGAAATTTTACCGTAATCACACCTGATGCTAAGTGTAGACGACACAGTCTATGATGATACAGCCTATTAGTTAATGCCTATTTACTCGCCTTCCATATGTTTTTGTTTTACTAAATTAATCTGAATTCTGAGATCGAATCCGCCAAAACAAGACATTAGAATAAATGCCTCCAATATTTTCGGCTCCCTTTTCGCAGTGTTTCCTAAGTTAATCCCTCTACACTATTGACTATTGACTACGAACCCTAATAAAAACCCACTACGAATAGAAATACGTTTATCCGGCGCTCTCTGATTGTTTTATCAATATTCACTTGAGCGCGAAGTGATTTGATTATTCGCTATTGTTTTCGCTTATCCCACCGAGTTTGGATCCAGTTTTATCCGTTTAGGATCCGTTGACTCCGTTGGAAGGTAATCGTGGCCGTGAGAAATGGAAAATGCATTTTTATAATTGAGTCTCGTGATTTATCCCCAACTTGAGAAAAGAGGCTATGCTATCATGTAGCTTATGTTTGTATATTATATTTTAATTGGTATAAATAATATTTGGTCCTTATGTAATTATACTACCATCAGCAGGTGATTATGTAATACCCTAATGATTAGCTTAATAAATTTTAACTAAATATTTCAATAATGTACTCCCGAACATTTGTGGTGGTCTATTTATCTATCCACAGATGATTAACTGACTGTATGTTTAGACAGTATTAAAATACATTCAACACCACTCGGGCTAGAAGATAGCCGCTAGATAGTGTCTGTCTGATTGCCAATGAAGGCGCCATATTAACAACGAATATTCAATTGGAAGATATCAAAACATATCTTGGAACACTTTTATTTTAGCAATACAGTTGCAGCCAAAGAGGAGGGAACAGAAATGTTATAACGCTTTACACACGTGTTGTAGCGGAGTATTTCATCAATTTTATTGCACCCTTCGACCCAGTTTTCGAACTTGCAAAGTTTACGGCAGTAATATGGCCTTATAAGGATATCAAACTATGTTTAGATACCACACCCTATAAAAATAAGGGTTATATTTTGTCAATGTTTTCTTAAGAATTCTTTAGGCAGGGAAAAACTACATTTTTTGCACAATAGCAGCCTTATTGCTATTCTCAAACTCAAAAGATACGATTAAGATTTTGAAAAGTCTAGAAAGTAAACAAAGACACATTTCAGAACTTATTTTTTTGGGCTTCGTAAGTGAAATATTTGAGCTACCTTACTTGCTTTATCACCATCTGATCATCATCATTTCAGCCAAAGGACGTCCACTGCTGAACATAGGCTTTCCCCTATAACTTCCATATCGTCCGGTTAACAGCGGCCAGCATCTTAGATTTTTTATTAATACACATAAAATGCAAAGTAACAAACAAGGTCGAGGGTAAAATAGTCACGCTATTGAATACCTACACCATTTAATTGCATACAGAGCAATTTTCCAAAATTTCCCAGTATTTTAACTACAAGCTATTTTCTTGCTTGTATTAGGTATTCTCAGAAATAGCGCTGCAAAGTGAATCACTGTAACTCAATACGTGCATGTACCTACAACATGGTAATTGCCAAACCATTTTCGACTTAATCTTGAAGACAATAGAAGCCAATTAGCATTGGTAATAGCAGTCATGACAGGGGTAATAATGGCCTTACTCAGACCTGAGTCAGGAGCGATAACAATTTAAAGAGAAAATATCTTCATAATTTTTGTACACTTTCGGACAATATTTTTGACGTTGAAAGTTAGCCTTGTGGTTTTCAAAAACACAATGGTAAGAATCCTGTAAGTTATTTTAAATCTAGTAAGAAAAGTAGTACATATTTATTATGTCATGTTCACAGCAAGGTCCATTTCTTTTAAAGTTGTTGCAATTCACAAAGGCGAGTGAGCTTTATATGTGTGGTGGCTCGCTATTGTTCGTTTTTCAAAAGCTTTGACAGACATTACATTACGTTGTGTGCATGTACACATACACACACAAGTAAAGCTCACTCGCCTTCGTGAGTTGCAAGAACTATAATGTAATGCCATTGCGTGTTTGGCTATATCGTCAAACCTCTAATTTTCTCGCTGCCAAGGTGACGTTTATCCTATGATCCATTAGATGATAATATAAAATTGTTGAAAAATAATAAAATCTGTCATCGGAGCATTGACCTTATTAGAGCCATTATACTCGTATTTAAAGCACAAAACTTCGTTCTAGTCGCGGGATTGTAATTACCTTTCAATTAAATAAACAAGTCCCTCAGAGTCAGAACACAAAGATCAGGTAACAACAATAAACAGTGAAGATGGTGATCTTATAAATTAGACTTAGAGCCAATATTTTCATTGTCATTGGGTTTAAATGTCTATCCATTTCAAGAAGCTTTGAGTATTTGCGACTTAAGCCACAGACGTTTAACATGGTAATTGTTTGCAAACAAACGAGTATACTTTTTCTGGCCCGCACTACCTAGGACTTAATTAATGCTAAGATATGCCGCCGTTAATGTTTTTCTTACTTTGTTATGATAAACGTTTTGTGCTAGTCAACAAAACTAATTTTACCCAAAACTGAAGTGACATAAACAGGTAATTAACATGACACTCGTCATGTTTTAATCATTTTTAATGGGTTTGTAAATTAAAACGCGACAATGACTTTCTGTTTTGTTACGCGTGTACTGAACCCTTAATTGGTTCAACTAATTAAGGGTTTTTGTTACAACCCTACAAACAATTTTTTCCGTCGCTTACAAAGTTCGTTATCGTTATTATCAGATTGGAACACGGCTGATTTGGTACACTGAGGATTTTTAAGCGAAAGGTCGCCGGTTCTTTTCCCGCATTGCTTTATTATGAACGTTTGTGGTACTTACATGTTTAAAAACAAAATTGATAACTTAAAAATATTTATCGGTATGTCTAATTTTTGCTTTTGCAAACTATGTGAAGTGTAAGAATATTTCATCATCTCAGCTATAGGGCGTCCACTGCTGAACATAGGTAGGCCTCCCCCAATGTTTTCCATGTTGCCCGGTTGGTAGCGGCCTGCGTCCAGCGCCTTCCTGCAACTTTTACGATGTCGTCGGCCCATTTATTTACATTTATTTATCAAAATAACAGTAATATAATCCTTAATACTCTTGTGCGAGAACACGTACTATTTCTTTCATATTTTCTGCAAAACTTAAATCCGTGTAAATCTAGGACGGATTGCTAGTTAAATAATAAAAATAGCTGCTTGTATTGCTTGCTTGTCCAGCCATACATCAAGCTGCAGCAATATCCGCCAAGCCAGAACAACCCATTCAAGCCAGCGAAATCAATTTCAATATAATACCCAGAGCAGAAACGCATTTTAAATTCAAAATGGCACTAAAGAAATATGGACGCAGCTGCGTCTTTAGCGTTTGTGTTCGATTATAAATAATTCAGTACCTATTCATCTTAGTATTTCTCTATTTTGTATAGGTTTAACCGATTCCTGATAAAGTTTCAAGCAGTTACCAGATATAATCTAACCGGACTACGAGTACTTTCAGAGGTCGCGGGTTCATGCACACTACAGTGTGAGTCACGTTAAAGTGTACATATGAAAATAGATGAAACTAGACCTGTTTTTATCGACAAAAAAGAGGTAAAAAATTTTCGAGATTTTTTTTTAATTTTTTATAGAATTTTTTTTCTTCCAATTACTTATTGTAAAGAAAACGTAATAACTTTTAAACTAAGCGGTATATCCTGATAAAATAAAAACAGTAATAATGCTAAATAACAGGCAATACTAAAAAAATACGTAAAACACACAAAAAAGGCCAACAAATAATAAAAAATGATACTTTTTGAAAAAAATCTCCTAAAAAATTCGTGTATTTTTGGTTATTTGATAAATTTCTACGAAAAATGCCCCTATAACCGGTGGTTTTTATTACTTTGTATTGTTCTTTATCGTATTATCTTTGTAAAACGAAAAATCGCATGTCTCTATCCCTATCACAACATTTGCTATGATCGTTTGAATAAAGGCCTGCCACAACATTATTCTCCGCTACAGGTAGAGACAATTTTAATTTTAACTAAAATGCTTATTTTGGGAATATGTGTTGTATGAACCGCTACAAAATTATGACACTAAATAGTAAAAAAAAGAATTGGGGGTGGGGCCCCCCATACATGTAACTGAGGGATGAAAATTTTTTTTCGATGTACATACCCGTGTGGGGTATCAATGGAAAGGTCTTTTAAAATGATATAAAGTTTTCTAAAAAACATTTTTCTTAAAGTGAACGGTTTTTGAGATATCAGCTCTCAAAGTCGTAAAAAGTATGTCCCCCCCCCTCTATTTTTATAACTACGGGGTATAAAATTCTAAAAAAAATAGAGGTGATGCATGCTAATTAACTCTTTCAACGATTTTTGGTTTGATCAAAGTATCTCTTATAGTTTTTGAGATAGGTTGATTAAATTGACATAATAAGTTTATTATATTTGCTGCTACGGAACCCTTTGTGCGCGAGCCCGACTCGCACTTGGCCGGTTTTGTGGATAAAAACAGGTCTAGTTTCATCTATTTTCATATGTACACTTTAACGTGACTCACACTGAATAATGATTACCTATAATTGTGTTACTTGTGATGTGTTTCTAATGGTCTGGGGGTTGATGTTGGTACATATTATTTACGAAAAAAAAAACTAAGTATTTAATATTTATATTATGTCATACGTTGTCTGGTACCTTTTATACAGGCTTTAAGCACTCTAACAAACATTACTAATGAAAGGTGTAATTTTTCGCCAGGCGAGGACAGTGAGGTGCCTTATCTTTAACTTAGAAAATGTCATCAAATGTTTCTTATTTATACAATACATTTTATTAAGGTTTGTTTCAAATTTTGTGACTAGAAGCGAACACGTCATCGATCGTTCCAGTCATGAAGCCTGCTCTATCACAGTAATTAAATCGAGTAAACACCTCGCTAATAACTTCAATATAATAACTGAAAATATCACCGGCCGTTGAATTTATTATGTTACAATTCATCACGTTTCGCGGATCATAAGCTTTATAAATATTGGGGTGCAAAATTAATGTTTACTCTTTGTTTAATTGCTTGATGTTATATAAAGTTTAGTTTATACTAACTTCAGGGCTTAGACCACAGCTCATATTCTGTACAATAATCTGTACTTTCCTTTTTCAGGTTTAAAACGCTAGGTTCGCAAAATCTTCATAAACCCTATTTCAGTTTAGCTTTAAATAATAAGGCCTCAAGACTTTTCTTAACATTTTGAACTCTTTACTCATACAGGGAAGTTATGTACCTTCCATCCTAGACTGCATCTAACTTAACATCAAGTGTGATTGCAGTCCCTCAAATACATACCTACCTGCTTTGTTCTGCATAAAAAAAACTCAATTGGTTAAGTATAATAATCATCCCATAACAAAGTTTATATTTGTCTATTCTAGTGTTAAGGTAATCTAAATAAACATCACTCTTACTTAAGCAAAACCTGTATTGGTAACCCATAAACTTCCAGGCTAGAATTCGGACAGTTCGAAACAAACTCGAACTACGAATGACGAATTCAATTTACACTTCGACTTTCGGACGGCGTAGTTTGCGCCAACTTTGCTTGAACTGCGGACTAGTTGCGAGTGGTTTTTTGCGACTATTTGTATAACGAAGCTACTTAATTTGTACATTGAACGTAGGCTTCGCCCATGGGGTATGACGTAGAACTAGGGTTGTTGCAAGCCGAATTTCCGAGAGCCACTTAGTGTGATGTTCAGTGGCAAACTCTACATAGACTCCCTGCACTGACTTGCCGACCAGTGGTGGACACTGGACACTTCGATGCTGATGAGGCAAGCACCTTTGGTGCAAAATCACGTGTTCTTAACATACCACGGTATATTAGCTTGATGTGCCGTCATTTGAGAAACCGTCCTGTCACCCAAGTGCTTTCATTCATTGTCGCCAATATTTTATTCAAAAATTTGAGTGTGTTATCATGTTTACTAGTATTTCTTAGCTCATAAGGTAGTGATACCGGTAATATAACTTTTTTCCGCTTTCCAGGAAGAAAAGATACGAGTATGTTGACCCTTACAATAAATGTGTTGTCAATTGACTTATAAGAAAGCACGCAATTTATTTCCGCGATATGATTTACTTCAGATAACAAAATTTGTTGTTTGCCACCTCACAACTAAGTTCCAAAATCCAATTTTGCTTTTAAATGTATTTACTATTCTCAGTATAGGATATTTACGATTATAATAACCTCGATAAATTCCTGAAATAGGCCATGTTCGTGAAGTTTAGTGTCAAATGCTAATAAGACATCAATTTGGCTAATAGAAGCTTCCTATCTCAGTCGAGGCATTTCTGTCGAGTCCTCAAGTCAAGGACGCGTGGGCACAATACAAATATAGTAAGTAGACTTTGTCATTCTTGATGAACTGAGGGTTTAAAAATTCCTTGTTTGTATCCTT
Source organism: Ostrinia furnacalis (assembly GCF_004193835.3). Lineage (NCBI taxonomy): Eukaryota > Metazoa > Arthropoda > Insecta > Lepidoptera > Crambidae > Ostrinia > Ostrinia furnacalis. The sequence goes on from NW_021131006.1 coordinate 158,658, forward strand.
GTTCCGCAGCGTGAGACGTCCACCCACAAGGTGGACCGACAACATCATAAAGGTAGCAGAAAGGCGCTGGACGCAGGCCGCTACCAATCGATCAACATGGAAAACATTGGGGGAGGCCTATGTTCAGCAGTGGACGTCCTATGGCTGAAATGATGATGATGATCCTTATACCTAATGGAATGGAGGAGTTAAATGATAAGAATCTTTATAATCATCTTTAGGTCATTTATTCTCCACTGCAGGAGCATGGTTTTTCCTAATTTACCACAGGCATAATAGAGTGTGGACCAAAAACAAATGTTCATGGAAACACTTGTTAAATTTCAAATTGCGTATATTGACACATTGGACACACGTTAATTAATTGTAAAACAATTTTGGGGTGGAGGTTATAGACTCCAACGTGCAATCCGTCCGATTCTCTCCAATAGAATGAATGTCAAAAAGGAACGAATGAGTAAGTATAAATGAGTGACTGATGTTTGCATTGAACATAACCTACACTCTCCATTGCACGCTAGCCAGACGGGTTGGGAAGCTATCAAGCCATGTCAGGAACGCATAGACTTTACCATAACACATAATACAAAAAAATACATTTTGAGTTATCGAGAATCAAGCAGTTATCGTTAAAATACTACAATCTCTAGAAGCTACGAGATATTAAGTTAATGTGTGACAGGAAGCGAGTCAACAGCTTGAAATCAAATCAAATCAGTTTATTTGCGTGAAAAGTGGTCTACAAGTTCTTACAATATTAAGATGTCCGCACAGTCCACCAGAAGCTGGCATGCAAATATTGTTAACATTATATTTATAACATTAAAAATTAATAAATTACATTTTGGTTTTTAATTAATAACTTTTACAAGTCTATTTCAGATTCTAGGTACTCATTTACAGAATAATAACATTTAGCTTTTAGCCAATTCGTTAATTTCTTTTTGAATATGTTAAGAGGAAGTTCAGTTAGTGAGTACGGCAACTTATTATATATTTTTATGCAGGTTGGGTAACAGTTCCTTTTATAAAATTGGGTTTGCATTTTGGGCAGCAATAGCTTTCCCCTGTGCCTTATTGATTTGACTGCATAGTCATCCTTATTCACAAATAAATGTGGATATGTTTTTACGAAAACACAGCAGTCTAGTATGTACATTGAAGGAAGAGAAAGCAAATTTAGTTTTGGGAATAACTGCCTGCATGAAGTTTGAGGTGAAACCCTACATATAGCACGAATACACCGTTTCTGTGAGATGAAAGCTCTGGGCATATCAACAGAATTACCCCAGAGTAGTAGGCCGTATTTGAGATTAGATGCTACATATCCGTGATACGCCATTAATGCAGCTTTTTGATGTATTTGATTCGTTAAGCGCCATAGAGCATAAGAAAATCTGTTTAGTTTTTTACATACTTTTTCTACATGCTGTTTCCAGGAACACTGATTGTCTATAATGAAACCCAAGAAATTAACTGTTTTCGATTCTGTTATATGTTCTCCATTAATTAGTATGTCAAGTGTATTATCTTTTTGCTTTCGATTGTAAAAATTTAGGTATTTAGTTTTATTAATATTTATATGTAGGTTATTCCATTCAAGCCAATTAACTATATGCGTAACAGTATTGTTAATGTCTTTGTTGTAATTTTGAGAGTGGCATCTTGATATTACTACTGATATATCATCAGCGAACAGATAACAATGATGATCAGTTACTGTAGGTAAGTCATTTATATAGATTATAAACAACAGTGGCCCCAAGATAGTTCCCTGTGGAACGCCAACATTGTTCACAGAAACTATGGATTTTGAATTTGTTTCTTCTTTGCTAGTGTTTAAAGATTTGACTTGTACGTATTGGCGGCGATTATGAAGATAAGATTTAAGCCAATCAAGTGCCGTGCCTCTTAAACCATATTTGTCGCATTTTTGCAGGAGAATTTCATGAGAAACAAAGTCAAATGCCTTGCTCATGTCAAAAAATATAGCTGTAGCATCTATACCTTTATCAATACACTCTGTTACGTTTTTTATTAAGTTAAAAGTTGCAAGCGTAGTGGATTTACCCTTACGAAATCCATTTTGTCTATTAGTTAAAATGTTGTGTTTTTCGAGAAATTTATAGATCCTTGTATGCAATGCTTTTTCAAAAACTTTAGCCAACACGGGTATTAAAGCAATTGGTCTATAGTTATCCATTTTATCTCTTTCATCTTTTTTATGTATGGGATATATGACCGACAATTTCAGTTTTTCAGGAAAACTGCCCTCTGTAATTGATTGATTTACTAGGTGACTCAGGACATCACATAAAATTCTAGCACAATATTTCAAGATTTTTGTAGGAAATTCATCGTATCCCACTGAAGCTGTATTTTTGAGAGAATTAATTATTTTAAATATTTCATCACTTGTAGACGGGTAGAGAAAAATACTTGCAGCTATAGGTTGGATATTGGTATGAGCAGATGGTAATTTAGATTTTGTCGATTTGTTGGTCATGTCAATATAGAATTTATTAAAATGATTACAGATGTCAATAGGATTCAATGTCAGAGTGTTATTATGTTTTATTTTATTTATATACTTATTATTGTTATCAGTGTCTGTCTGCTCGAATGATTTAACTATATTCCATGTCGATTTACATATGTTTTTACTTTTTTTAAGGTATAATTCATTTGTCAGCTTTTGTGATTTGCTTATACATTTTTTTAGAATACGCGAGTAATTTTGATATTTTCTTTTGTTAAGAGTATTAGAGTTTGCATAGTATTTAAAGCGCAGTTTACGTTTTGAGACACATGACTTTTTTATACCTACGGTTATCCACTTATTACCTTTTTTTTATGGTCCATCTTAATTTTTAGTTTAGGAAAGCATAATTCAAAAAATAGAATCAAAGTTTCATGAAATATATTAAAAGACTTATTTACATCAGTGGCATCATAAACGTCAATCCATGAGAGAGATGAGATCGCTTCAGCGAATTTTCTCATATTGTCTTGACTAAAATCTCTCCTAAATACGAACCNTCTTTTTGATGCACTCGTTAGGGATAACGGTAAATATGCAAACTCGCACTAAGCACACAAAAAAATCTTTGTCAGTTAAATTACTCCAAAACTATTAAATTTCGGATTTTTTTTAAATATTACGTGAGATTAGGGGGTGGGGGAGGGGGTCAGGCAAAATCTCACTAAATCTCACCAAGGGGGGCGGGGGGGTTGAAAAATAGCCAAAATTGTCTCACGTAATTTATGGACGCCCCCTAAATACGAACCATGTTTTTAATTTCCTTTGTATATTTTGTTTTGGTAAGTTTAGGGTTTGACAAGTGTCACGATCAGATAGTCCCAAACTATGTGTTTTTCCAACAGCTGTGGGAATATTGCTGATTATTTGGTCTAAACAGGCGTTTTTTCGCGTTGGCTCTTTAATATGTATTGTCATTCCGTAATTTTGGCATATTTTTATATATTCATCCTTTATGCTATTTTCCTTTAAAATATTTATATTAAAATCTCCAGTTATAACAATTTTTTTATTATTTTTATATCTCAGTTTCGATAACATAGTTTCAAGACGATTTAGAAATATACAGGGTGTCCCGTAATGTAACGTCAAGCCGGAACTGGGTGTTGAGGCAAGTTATGCTGGTTATCAGAAAAATATAAAAAAAAATCTATGTGGCATATTGTCAAAATATTAAAAATATTAAATATTGGCATTTAAAAAAAAACAACAAAATCTACTCCCGGTGACGGTCTTTTTACTCGTGTTGCCACAAATCTTCACTTTTACCAAATTTTTTTTTGTTTTGTAACCCTGAATAATGATTCTCTAAATTGTTATCAAAATTACAAAACCAGCTGCTCCAGCTTGGATTAAAAAAATACATTATTCCCAAAAAATTGTTCAAAATAAAAATTTTGCCTAGTTTAAACTGACTGTACTGAAAAAAAATTGTACTACGCGAGTGTGGCAAATAACGTCATAATTTGGCGCATTTAGTAAGGATTCCAAAATGGTATAACACTTGGTAAATTCTTGCTGTGATTGTCGACAATTTTTGGTTTTTTTGAAAATAATCCCGTTTTTAACATTATCTACCTTGGTTAAAAATTATTGTTCTAATGTGCCCAAAATTCAAGTTTCTGTGACTGACTACCGTACAGTCAGTCACAGAAACTTTTGTCATCATGACAGTAATTAGTAGTTGACATACTGTGACAAAAGTCACCCGTGCGCGCGCGCCTTTACTACCTGCTCTGCCTGCACTTGTACTTGGTAACAGGGATCATAAGGATATGAAGTTTCGGTTATGGATACGGTTACGGATATTAGAATAATATTATACCAGTTTCGGTTACGGTCACGGATATGAAATCATTTCAGATTATCCGAAAGTTTCGGATAATTTCGGTTACGGAATTATTCGAATTTCAAAAATGTAGGTATAATTCAAATAGCAAGATGCTGCGTGACCCATGTGAGTCAGCTACTTTATGTACCAACTAAGACGACACCTATGTATGATAAAGGTAAAACAGGCTGGCATATTAGATGGTGCCAGGGAATGCCAGACAAGTTGGTAATAAATATTAAGATTTAAGGTACAATTCCAAGACGTGCCGCAACCGCAAACTGCAAAACTCTATGAAATCGGCAGCGCGGCATTGCAGCTGCGGCGTGTATACTGCAGATTTCATAGAGTTTTGCAGTTTGGAATTGTACCCTTGAGACTCCGCCTTTATCCGAAACTATCCGTAACTTTTGAATCAGTTTCGGTTACGGTAATGGATATTTTTTTATTTCGGATATCCGATAGTTTCGGTTACGGTTACGGATATCCATAACATCCCTGCTTGGTAAAATGGCCCTCTCCGTCCCGCTCATACCTTTTAAAATGGCTTTTTCACCTCACTTAAGCCAGAAACTTGAATTTTGGGCACATTAGAATAATAATTTTTAACCAAGGCACATAAAGTTAAAAACGGGATTATTTCCAAAAAACCAAAAATTGACGAGAATTACAGCAAGAATTTAAAAGTGTTATACCATTTTGGAATCCTTACTAAATGCGCCAAATTATGACGTCACTTGCCACACTCGCGTAGTACAATTTTTTTTCAGTACAGTCAGTTTAAACTAGGCAAAATTTTTATTTTGAAACATTTTTTGGGAATAATGTATTTTTTTCATCCAAGCTGGAGCAGCTGGTTTTGTAATTTTGATAACAATTTACAGAAGCATTATTCAGGGTTACATAACAAAAAAAAAATTGGAAATAGTGAAGATTTGTGGCAACACGAGTAAAAAGACCGTCACCGGGAGTAGATTTTTTTGTTTTTTTTTAAATGCCTAATTTGACAAAATGCCACATAGATTTTTTTTTATATTTTTCTGATAACCAGCATAACTTGCCTCAACACCCAGTTCCGGCTTGACGTTACATTACGGGACACCCTGTATATGGGTCTGATTTTGGAGTTCGGTAAATACAAACGATTATACATTTCAATTGGGGAATCTCAATACCACAACACTCAAAGGCATAATCAGTAGCAAAATCCCTCGGTATTGATATATTCCTATAGCTAAGATCCGACATGCATAGTNTACGAACCATGTTTTTAATTTCCTTTGTATATTTTGTTTTGGTAAGTTTAGGGTTTGACAAGTGTCATGATCAGATAGTCCCAAACTATGTGTTTTTCCAACAGCTGTGGGAATATTGCTGATTATTTGGTCTAAACAGGCGTTTTTTCGCGTTGGCTCTTTAATATGTATTGTCATTCCGTAATTTTGGCATATTTTTATATATTCATCCTTTATGCTACTTTCCTTTAAAATATTTATATTAAAATCTCCAGTTATAACAATTTTTTTATTATTTTTATATCTCAGTTTCGATAACATAGTTTCAAGACGATTTAGAAATATATATGGGTCTGATTTTGGAGTTCGGTAAATACAAACAATTATACATTTCAATTGGGGAATCTCAATACCACAACACTCAAAGGCATAATCAGTAGCAAGATCCCTCGGTATTGATATATTCCTATAGCTAAGATCCGACCTGCATAGTATACAAACACCTCCACGTCTTTGCGTGCGTCTGGAGTAGAAATCGGCCAAACAGAAGTCATTTATGTGTAGATTTCTCTCCTCGTCAGATTTGAGAAAGGTTTCACTCAGACAGATAATATCTGTCTCTTGTCCGTTGACCATTAGTTCTTCTAAAGCTACATGAATAATATCTACCTTACTGAGTACCCCCGCAATGTTCTGGTGAATTATAGTTAGAGAGTCATTCAGGCTGTGAACGAAAAAACGAACTCTGAGTTCTTAGATCTTCCACGATTTTATTCTTATTACTTTTATTGCTCACTCTCCCAAAAAAATCAAGCAAGGACGTTTGTACAATTTTTTTAGGGTTTCTTTTCCTATTGCTACCCAAGATACTGTCCCTGAATGCATTAACGTTACGTTGTCCAATCATTCGATTTGTCAGTTTACATTTATTAAAAGTCAAGAATTTTTCATTATAGTCACGAGAGTCAATAATACAATTAAGCTTTTTAGCAGTTTCGTTAAAAGAGTNATACCACACCACACCACATCACACCACACCATACACACACACACTGGGTTGCTAAATTTAATTTAACTTCACCATAATAAGAAATAAAATAAAAAATCGAGTAATTATGTACTTTGAGATGTGTAATATATATATAAACAACTGTCTGTATTCACCTATTGGGAAGACACTGGCTCCTGAAATACAGTTTACACTAGTTTAGGAGCCAGGGTTTCAATACAAAATGTTACAGTGTATTACATCAATAAAAATATTCTTATTCTTATTCTTATTCTTATTTTGATATTTTTCTAGTGCAACGGTTAACTTAATAGATATTTTAGTAGGATTACAGTCGTTTTCACCAACACATAGGATTACATCCTTTGGGTTCAAGTTTAATGTATCAAGTCCCTTCAAAACCTCTTCAGTAGGTGCGTATGTTTTTATGGTTGAAAATATACTATATTTTTCATATGGGCCGTTTTTCCTCAAATCGGTCATTCTTGCCGCCAGACCAGTGCACTGTTGAGTACCAAATATGTGTATTTTGCGAGGTGTAGGTATCTGATTGACTGGGGGCATGACGTTGCAGAGTTCTTTTTTGTTGTTGTGACTAGTCGAAATATTTTTTTCTTGATCAGATTTTTTATCGAGTATTTGTGTTTCTTTTTCAGCGTAGGTTGGCTGAATATTTGCCGGCCTTTGGTTGACGAGATAATCAATTGATCCATGTTCTGGGTGTTTTAGCTCGAGAGAATTTAGTGGCGTTCTTCCAGTATTTTCTAGTATAGTTCGATTAATACTTGTCCGATCTTTACTTGATGGACGTTTTTTATCCGTAGTTTTACAAATTTCAGTTAGTGTATGTATTTTCAGCTTGTATTCTTCTAATTGGTTTTTTAATGTTCCATTTTCAGACATTAGTTGCTCAATTTCATTCTCAGCTATTTGAAGTTTTATTTCCAAATCTTGATTTTTTTTCTTTTAGTGTTTCTAAGTCATTTATATCTAGTCCCAGATCAAGGCAACTTCGACTTAGATGACTGCAGCTATTTAATGTTGATTCATTAAAGAAATCTTCTTCATCGCTTAACGACTGAAAAGAGTTTTCAGTTGAGATATGGTATGAAAGTTTGGGGTTTTGTGATGCATTCTTATTTTCTGTCGATTTTTCTGCTTGCTTTTGTGTTCGTCCTTGTGCCAGTTTTGGAGTACTTCGCTTTGAGATCAAGATGGCTTTCGATGTCTTTTCTGTACATATTTGATATTTCCAGTTTGTTCTTCTTTGCGGCGACATTAGATAGAATACATTTTCATTAACATTTGCACATTTAATGTGATATGTGTTCTTACAGTTGGAGCAAGTTAAATTGCGTCTGTGAGTACTCATTAGTGTCTTCAAGTTCGCTCGAGGATTCTATCATTATCGGTTTAGCCAAACGCATGTCTTCTTGGTCTAAACTTCTGCGATGCATAATTTATGTTTGTAGATTCGCTAAGATGTTGCCACGACGTGGTCACATATCCGCCTTTGATTTAGAGTACGCTGAATTGTTGATTTTTAGAGAAGTACAACGCTTTCATTTTGCTAAAGAGTTTGCCGACTTGCAGGTGGGCAAGACTTGCAGTCGTTCGCTTCAACGCCTTTGCCCGTTCTTGAGTGACGGTTTGATTAGAGTAGGTGGACGACTGAGTAATTCACAGTTGGAATCTCATCAGAAACACCCTATTATTCTACCGCGTAGGGATCACATTGTTGAGTTGTTGGTTGACTATTACCACAAGGTTAATTGTCACGCTGGTCCCGATTTATTGATGTCGCTTCTGCGCCAGAAATATTGGATATTGTCTGCGCGTAGCCTTATTCGCAACAGATTTCATAAATGCCTGCCTTGTTTTCGCTTGCGCCCCAAGCCAACATTTCCAATGATGGCTGATCATCGCTCTTGTCGTGTTGTTGAAACCGCTAAGCCCTTTGTACACACAGGTACAGATTACGCTGGACCGTTCAAGGTCACTGTATCTCGTGGTCGTGGAATCCGCTCTACAAANATGGGATCCGCTCTACAAAGGCGTATGTTTGTTTGTTTGTCTGCATGACAACACGCGCAGTTCATATTGAACTCGTTGGTGATTTGAGCACAGGTGGTTTCTTGGGTGCTTTCAAACGCTTTTTGTCTCGCCGGGGTCCCGTAAGTCACATTTCAAAGACAAAGACAAAGACATTTATTTGCAAAGAATAGGTTGATACAGATAGTGTTGTAAATACAGAGTGCTCTATTCTGCTAAAATACATTAACATGCAAATTTTTTGTCCAGAAATTCCTGAACACTGTAAAAGCAGGAAGTGGTTAGCCATTCCCTAAGCTTTCTGGTCATTACTTTTGCAGGACCTATTTTAAATCTTTCAGGAATTTTGTTATAAACCTTAATGCACATAGAATAACAATTTTTATGACAAAGTGCGATTTTTGGGCAGAAGTCAAATACTAGTCTATTTGCTGACCTTGTGTTTCTCGGGTTTACCTCAGCAGCATTTTTAAACAATTTTGGATGTTGTGTTACAAATTTGTAAAAGTCAAGTATGTACATCCCGGGAACAGTGAGTTTGCCTAGTTTCACAAATAATTGTTTACATGTTTCAAAGGGCCCTTTACAACATAGAGCTCGTATGCATTTTTTGAGCTATGAAAACCCTTTGTATATCGGTACCATTTCCCCAAAGTATGAGCCCATAGCTTATAACAGAAGCAACATATCCGTAGTAGGCACTTAACGATACACTCAGAGAAGTAATTCTTGTCAATCTTCGAAGGACGTAAACAAATCTATTATTTTTTTTACACACATTGTCAATATGGCATGAAAAGTTCAAGTTTTTGTCCAATAAGATACCTAAAAATGTCAAATTATTTACGTGGTCCAAGGTTATTTCATTATTATAATTTATGTCCATTTTAATTTCTTTACGTCCTTTTACATTGAATTGTATATATTTCGTTTTAGCTAAATTAGCAGTCAGATTATTAAGGTTTNATTCGGACAATGGCACAAATTATATTGGAGCTAAACGGATGCTTTCCGAGTTGCATACGTTTTTGAGCTCAAAATATTTTCGTACAGAGTTCGCTCACATTTTAGCTGAAAACCGCATTAATTGGATTTTGAATACGCCCGCAGCAAGCCATTTCGGCGGCAATTGGGAAACCAATGTAAAGAGCCTTAAGTCTCACTTATACCGCGTTATTGGTGAGCAAATTCTTAGTTTTGAAGAGTTGAGTACAGTGCTTGCGCAAGTAGAGGCTGTAATGAACAGTAGACCGCTGTGTAGGACGCTCTCTAGCGACCCATCTGAGCCTTTAGCTTTGACTCCCGCGCATTTTCTTACTTTGACGCCGCTTAAGTATTTGCCCGCTAGAAATATTGATGAAGATAGATTACATCTACTTTCGCGACACTCTTTGTTAGATAGATTGGTTCAATCGTTTTGGAAACGATGGAAGTCTGAGTACTTGCATACTTTGCAGTCGCGACAGAAGTGGAACACGTCTGCTAACCCTATCACTGTCGGGACTGTTGTAGTTCTCTCCACAGAGAACGTACCACCGCTTCATTGGCCCTTGGGCATAGTTGAGGAAGTTTTTCCGGGTTCTAATGGGGTCACTCGCATTGTCCGCGTCAGGACTACAACCGGATCATATCTACGCCCGGTTATACGTCTCTGTCCCTTACCTAATCAGTAAGACTTCTCTCGCAAGCAAGTTAGGTTAGGAATTTAGTTTAGTTTAGATTAGTTACATGCCTCATTGGAATTTTGTTTGAAGGTGATCCTTCAAGAGGGGGGGGAATGGTTGCGCNGTTACAGTCGTTTTCACCAACACATAGGATTACTATATCCTTTGGGTTCAAGTTTAATGTATCAAGTCCCTTCAAAACCTCTTCAGTAGGTGCGTATGTTTTTATGGTTGAAAATATACTATATTTTTCATATGGGCCGTTTTTCCTCAAATCGGTCATTCTTGCCGCCAGACCAGTGCACTGTTGAGTACCAAATATGTGTATTTTGCGAGGTGTAGGTATCTGATTGACTGGGGGCATGACGTTGCAGAGTTCTTTTTTGTTGTTGTGACTAGTCGAAATATTGTTTTCTTGATCAGATTTTTTATCGAGTATTTGTGTTTCTTTTTCAGCGTAGGTTGGCTAAATATTTGCCGGCCTTTGGTTGACGAGATAATCAATTGATCCATGTTCTGGGTGTTTTAGCTCGAGAGAATTAAATGGCGTTCTTCCAGTATTTTCTAGTATAGTTCGATTAATACTTGTCCGATCTTTACTTGATGAACGTTTTTTATCCGTAGTTTTACAAATTTCAGTTAGTGTATGTATTTTCAGCTTGTATTCTTCTAATTGGTTTTTTAATGTTCCATTTTCAGACATTAGTTGCTCAATTTCATTCTCAGCTATTTGAAGTTTTATTTCCAAATCTTGATTTTTTTCTTTTAGTGTTTCTAAGTCATTTATATCTAGTCCCAGATCAGGGCAACTTCGACTTAGATGACTGCAGCTATTTAATGTTGATTCATTAAAGAAATTTTCTTCATCGCTTAAGGACTGAAAAGAGTTTTCAGTTGAGATATTGTATGAAAGTTTGGGGTTTTGTGATGCATTCTTATTTTCTGTCGATTTTTCTGCTTGCTTTTGTGTTCGTCCTTGTGCCAGTTTTGGAGTACTTCGCTTTGAGATCAAGATGGCTTTCGATGTCTTTTCTGTACATATTTGACATTTCCAGTTTGTTCTTCTTTGCGGCGACATTAGATAGAATACATTTTCATTAACATTTGCACATTTAATGTGATATGTGTTCTTACAGTTGGAGCAAGTTAAATTGCGTCTGTGAGTAATTACTTTTTTACATTCTTTGCATTTCTGAGTCATTTTGTTTTTGTCAATATAATAAAATAAAAATAATAACAAAGAAAATATATACCAAAACAGAATCCCAAACAAAAAACAAAAATATTTTTTTTTTGTCTCAGCCGAGGTTCGAACGCTCAATCCTTGGAATCCGTTCTTGGTGAACGCGTTTTGTACAACTCGGCTATCAGTTCTTACAGTCAGGGTGTCGAAATATTGGGTCAGGTTGCTGCGTAATAGTGCTCTAGTTCTTGCGCGTAGTAATGTAAATTTGTTGTTTTTGTCTTCCACCGTCACAAAACGTACAAGTTAAAAGTCTCACTTGAGTTTTTGTAAAACGTTTTTAGAGATTACGTTCACAATATCACACGTATAGTCGTTGTTTTTCACAGTTCGGCTTGGTTTTAAGTAGGTACTGCACACACTAATGTAACTTTTATTGACATTGTTTCACTTTATCCTATATTACTGGATTAATTTACACGGAGCGTTTGAAAACACGTCTGCGCGGTTGTGGAGTACCCAGAGTAAGAGAAGATGTCGTAAGGAGCGATCCAACTGTATCTACCCCCATTACAGCTTACAACTAAGTACACGAACAAGAAAATTTACTTATCCGCCTTCCTAAGGGCCCGGTAATACCTCGACGTACGTTGGTTGAAATCCATCAATCAACCGAATTCCGTATAGAGGTCAATCCGGAGTTGCTTAAAGTCTGATTTTATAAACCGTGATTGATGGTGCTGAACAAAATACATCTTGTTAAATTATGACCTGATTGTGTAAAACTTCGCGTATGCTAATTAATGTGTGTAGAACACTTTGTATCGTTAAATATTAGATGGGGAGGTAGATATTTATGACGTACCTAGATGATTTATTTGATAGCTTTTGGTACAAATTGAAGCAATACATTTTAATTTAGATATTTAAAGTTTACAATGTTAAACTTCAGGGGACTAGTGTTTAAAGTTGAACATTAAATTGAGTTGACATTTAGGCTGAGTTGCACCACCCAACTTTAACCGTAACTATAACGAAAACCGGTGCTTTTTGTATGGAGTTTGACAGATTTTTGATGTTTTTCAAAGTTAAAGTAAGATGGTGCAACCTAGCCTTAGCCTTAACATTTCTATAAATGTCATTTTAAACCAGGGATCATCGCCTTCAATTTTTTTTTGTAAAAAGAGGGTTTTTTTTTAATCTCCGGCTGAAATAGCCGGAGTTCGGTTTCAAAGACATACAATTTCTTGAATATTCAATAATGTTTTTTTATAGCAAGTGCTGGTAGTTTCTCGCTAATGTCTACGAGCAAACTTGTAGTCTCCATATTTATAGGCGTTTAATTTAAGCATTTTTAATATGTTGCAAAATGTAAACCATCGATCACCATCACCGGAACACTTGCTGTAACTAAAGCTTGGCGCGCCGCCAGCGAGCGGTTAGCCTGACGGTGCCGCCGCCGCACACCTGGGTTATTGAATCGCTATGGATATTGTTCAGGATGTGACTAGATCTAGCGTTAAAATTTCCATGTTCCATTAAAATTTCGTTCAAACACATATTGTAAAGATGTGAGCATTAAGAAATGCTTTATGACATGAAGGAGCGTTGCTTTTTTTAAACTATTCAGTAATAAAAAATAATAATTCTTTAGCTACAGTTCAGTACCTATAGTATGCTGTAGGGCAGTCAAAATTAAACATATTTTATTGAATTTTGACCACTAGTGGCACTTATTGACGTCAAAATACAGTAAACAAAGGTAGCCCTTAAGGGGCACTTTACATGTCTCCGTGCGATACCGAATTATTTCTGTTAAACTACAACGTGCTCCTTTTGTTCTCCGGAAATTTTACGGGTATATTCTGTAAATAAAAACTAGTTAAAGAGTCTTAGGAATACATAATTATGTGTTTTTAAAAGCATATTTTTGAAGATTTTGTGGATTCTAGATTTAGAAAATACCTAGTTGATTTAGAATTTTAGATTATAGAATCATCAATCTAGTTTTTTTTTTTTTTCAAAATTGTCACCTAGTCTTTTTGTGCAGACTTTATATTGATAAGTGTATGTAAATTATGAATTATTTCAGTGAAAAATAAAGTTTTTTTAAAAAACTTTATAATTATTTATAATTTCGTATGAAAAAAGAAGTCTAAAAAAATTGTTGAATTTAACAAAAAATATAATGCCATTCCATTCTTTGAAGTGATCTTATTAATACCCTAGAGTTCCAGGAAATCAAAAAGAGCACGTTTTATATCGCCTGGATTCCATAAACACAATGTAATTTCAAAATGGAAGGATAAAATACAAAATCTATTAGATAATTAATCACTGCAGTAAATGTGTTCCAAATCATTGACAAATGGCTACCATCGGCTAGTGGTTAACCAGTGTTGGTGCGGTCTGCCCGAAGCTCTAGTTGTTATTGAATCAGTATCAATAATTACTTAGCGTGTGTGTGCATCGGACTCGTACAGTTCGTGATTGGAATTAATTGCATCGAATGTATCAAGAGCTTCGTTGGTCCAATGCAGAAGGGACAGCGTATCAGTTTGATGATGAAATAGTACAGTAGTGATTTACTAACTGGCAGACATTAGTCCATCCATTAAAAACATAAGTATATTACTCTCTGAAATTAGGATCTACTACTTTTAAAACTACATATGAATTTAATGTAGAGACGAAAGTTCATCAATAAGTAAATTAAATACATAGTAGGTAGTCTACGAGTATAATATTAAAATGAATCGCAAAATGTGCTGGTAAGCGCATAAGGCCTGGACCAATTTTACCAATTCTTTTTTTTTTTAAATGTTTGTTGTAGTCCAACGATGGTTTTAAAGGCGAGAAAAAAATTGAATAATTTCCGGGAAAACCCCGAGCAAAGCCGCGGGCGGAAAGATAGTTTCAAATGTATACTCTAGCAATAGCAAAAAAGCAATTCCGGACTCCAGTGATTTAACTCTAGGATAAATTTTCCCAGACTTCCAAATAGACCAGAATCCAGTCTCCATGAATTGGACGGGGAGCGTCATCACATCGCGCAGTTCAATTATTGTTGCATTGTTATGTCTAAACAATATACCTAGCTATTGATTGATTGATTGACATTGTCTACTAACTAAACTGTATTGTGGATACCATGTTCTTAGTTCAATACAAACACGAACTTTACGATATTGATTGATTGATTGACATTGTCTACTAACTAAACTGTATTGTGGATACCTACCATGTTCTTAGTCTCATACAAACACGAACTTTACGAGCGTGAGAGAGAGAAAACCTGAAAATACGAAAGCACCAGCAGATATCCAGGCTAAAGTGGTAATAGAATCATCATCATCATCACCTCAGCCATAGGTCGTCCACTGCTGAAAATAGGCCTCCCCCAATGCTTTCCATGTTGCCCGGTCGGTAGCAGCCTGCGTATAGAAACACTTAATATTGACTTTTGTGAGTTCCGCTTTAGAACTTGGACCATTTTAGTACGTGAGTAAGACCGGCAATAAAACTTGGTACAATCCTCTGCAGAATAACACTAAATCGCGGGAGTACCACAGTTGGGTGCTGCTGTACTTTATTAAACAACCTCTTTTTAGCTGTCTATGTTATTGAGAAATTGTCCTCATACATAAATAAGGCAATTATTTTTCTACGTGACCCTTTTTTTAGTAGGGTTTAATTTTCTGAACATTCATCATCATCATCATTTCAGCCATAGGACGTCCACTGCTGAACATAAGCCTCCCACAATGAATTCCACATCGCACGGTTGGTAGCGGCCTGCATTAAGCGCCTTCCTGCTATCTTTATCAGGCCGTCGGTCCACCTTGTGGGTGGACGTCTCACGCTGCGTTTTCCGGTAGGTACGTGGCCTCCACTCCAGAACCTTGCTGCCCCATCGGCCGTCAGTTCTGCGTACTATGTGCCCTGCCCTTTCTTAACATTAATTTATGAATAAAACTAAAACCTAAAATAAAGCCCTGTTTGTAGGAAATAGAGTAACAGTTTATTGGGTTTTGCATAATGTAAACGACAACTTGTTAACCAACATTATACAATGTTCTAACAAAATGTCAATACAGTTTTCAATATAATTTAAGCCTTTAGATATTAATTTCAAAACACATTTCCCACTTTAAGGTGTGAACATAATTTGATGCGACGCACGAAATTTTATTTCTCTATGTTTAACTTAATTATTAGACTACAAATACATTAGCATCACTGACCCATTATCCTACGGTAAATTCTATAAATTAACTAGCGGCCCGCCACGGTTGGAATTTCCCGGCTCTTCTATAATATGCATGTTTCATACATAAAACCTTCCTCTTGAATCACTCTATCTATTAAAAAAAAACCGCATCAAAATCCGTAGCATAGTTTTAAAGATCTAAGCATACATAGGGACAGACAGACGGGAAAGCGACTTTGTTTTATAATGTATTATTGTTATATTTGTTTTTATATGTAGTGAAGTGATAGTGATACCATTACATCGCCCGGTTGGTAGCGGCCTGCATCCAGCGCCTTTTTGCTACCTTTATGAGGGCGTCGGGCGATGTGGAAGTCATTGGGGGAGGCCTATGTTCAGCAGTGGACGTCATGTGGCTGAAATGATGATGAATACCATCACATCACTAAGGCTGAGTTGCACCATCTTACTTTAACTTTGACAAACGTCAAAAACCTGTGAAACTCCATACAAAAACACTGGTCATCATTATTTAGAGTTACGGTTAAAGTAAGATGGTGCAACTCAACCTAAGTTTTAGATGTATCATCGTATCAAGTTATTTGATAACTCAAATACTTTAGTTGTAGGTACTCGTAGTAAAAATGCATTAACCACTTGATATACGAGTAATATGTCGCTACATAAAAATGTAGTGCTTATCTCATACACAGAATCAAAATTGGCGTTTCACACAATATAAGCTGGTCGAGCCAGTAAACAATATCGGGTAAAAGCAATTTTGGCTGTAATCAGCAATTGTCGAAACAGCGGATTAGCAATAGCCACATCAGCAGCTGTGAATATACAAAATGGCCGAATCAGTGTTATTTGGCTGTTACCAAACATTTTGTTGGTTTGGGACTTGGTAACACAGATTTATTTAGAAGTGAAAAATGAGTAGTCGTAAACCTAAAGTAAGAAATCGAAAACAACCTACTTAATTATGAAGCTTGTTGGTATGGATATCATACGAGTTTAGAAAATATGAAGTTTAGTTTTTTCAGCACTGCACCTAGGTACCTACATTATTTTCCCTTAGAGGCATCGAAAAGTGGAACGTGCAGAAGTGTGTAGTAGATACCTATACACGCTTTGGAAAATTCACTCTAAAAAATTGCAAATAATTTATACTCAATTAATTTTATCCATGTATAAATTGTATTGTGCAGGGATTGAATTCGCATTATCTGGCGTAGTAGGTAGTTTGGTACGCGAAAAACAAGATCAGCCTCAGCATATGAAAAAAAAATCTCAGAATTCGTGGTCACCCTAAAATCATATCCATTTATAATTTTAGTATGTTATGAACCTCATTAATATGTAATGCATAGACGAATTTAGATGCATTTTGCCGCCGAAATTTGAATCATTTTCGTGGTCACATTCCGATTTGACGTTTAACACTTCATGGATTTATGCAGTGTGTTATTTAAATACTTATTAGGTATCATTTGCTATCAATTTACTATGTTTTACCACATGTTGTACTCAGATTTACTCAACCGCAGATAAATTGAAATAATGAAACGGTGTTGCGGTCGTGGCTTTGTGATTAATCACCATTTTAAATTGTAAGTAATTACAAACTAAAATAGGGTTCATTTTACTACCTGCTGGTAACTAGATCCTCTGCATTTGATACCGCCAACGCCGTACATTATCTTTATAGAAAAATCATGTACGAGACTTTTTAATGTATTGCTATGACAAATTTGTAAGTATCATCTTCGTGGTGAGGGTTCTAGAACTGGATTGGAATTACAAAATTTCAGTACATTTTGCAAAACTCATGTCTATTATTTACGTTATATTAAAACTTCTTCTGTAGGTATTATTAAAGTCAAAGTTTAGGAAAAACAATGCGCCTCAGAGTATTTAGCATCTGCATTTCGCTCATTGCCGTCTTTTTCACCTCTAGATGCAAGATCCCTTTAAAACGACGGAAGAATATGCTGCGATTGCTGGGAGGATACGATTTGGAATAGGCTCGCATGTTTACTATGAACATAGTTGAAACCTTGATAGACTTGTAAAATAACTGCTACTTGCACACCAACTTTTATTTACCAATACCTTCTTAGTGGCCTATCCAATATACAATGTTGAACTTCTGAACTAGTATAAAATCACAATCTACTCTAAAGGACAGTTTGGAATTCTTTAAGGAATTTCCTAATTGTTTTAATTTATTTGAAGAACGGCTTTTGCTTAACTGATTCTGTTTTTCTACTGGAGTGACCTAAAGTTATAAAAATGGCATACAACTCACGGCGATTTAGATTAAAACAGTGTACCTTTGTCCCAGCAACTAAAATCCGTTTCACAAACATTAAAACGATTAAAATATGAATATTCAACCGTGTGCTCGCAAAAGAACACCGCGAAAGTCCGGGATTCACGATAAATGGAATTTAACTTGGCCAAGATTATTTCCACGAAAAACGCCTCAACGACTTTTGCAATTCAGAAATAAACGCAGAGGGCATAATGGCGGAGAACAGAGTAAGCCTACGTCATCATCAAACCTACTTAATATTATAAATGCGAAAGTTTTTGTGGATGTCTGAATGTTCGTTACTCTTTCACGCGAAAAATACTGAACGGATTTTGTTAAAACTTTACAGTATTATTGTTTATAGCCCAGATTATAATTTATGACGATATTATGTGACAAACTAAATTTTAATAAATCAATAAGACGTAAGTAAAAAGCGCCATCTATGGTTATTGGTTAAAATCTACAGCCAAAAAATTTTGACGTTCGTAAATATTCTTGCGGCGGAAGCCGTCAAACGAACGCGAGCGGCCGCTAGTTATTTAGATAATTACCTAATAGGCAACTTGTGCCCGTTTTCACCATCAATCCTTATTCTTTAAGTAAGCCTTAAGGTAACACAACAGGAATTTTGTTTTCATAGGGGTCACTTAAAAATTGGGATTGATGGTGAAAACGGGCGGTTACTTAGTAATAAAAGGGACCGGACAAGTTTCAGAAATGTCTTCATCAGATTAGCCTTTAGGAAATCTAGCACTTAAGTATGTATTTACTCAATCTACGTATAAGAAACTTAATTGACTAGACATAGCGATTTTGATTTAATTTTGTCTAAACTCTATGCCAAATTATTGGCCCAAAGTAGTGGTTAATTTTTAAAGGACATTGTCAGAAACCGCCTAAAAAACCGCCCAAAAACATTAACCCATCATAATTATTTTCTATTTTTTTTAATACATTAAGCACCCTTTCATTCTAATGGACACTTAAGCATTGAAAAATTAAATAAATAAGTCTTTTAACGTTTATTCTATAATACTATTACAACTTCCGGACGTTTTGGTGCGTGGCATGGTCTAAAACCTATCAAGTTCCATAATTTTTGCCGATAAAATCTGTACGAGGCATTACCGTACTTTATTGCTGGGAGTCCATGTATAGTGATGTTCCTGCGGCCATCATANACAAAAAGAAATGAGATTTGGGGGCACGGTAGTGCAACCGCCAAGTCGAGTAAAATTTTTCAATTTCGGTCCAGTTTTCTAGATACATAACTGCTGTCTACAAAATACAAAAAGAAATGAGATCCCATCAAAAACAATACTTGTCAAAAAAACCAAGTCTCGCAACTCAGTTGTTCTACGGTAAAAAGTTGTGAGATCCATGTAATACCAAGTCCAGGCCAGGAAATCTTTAACGTTTTACATAAATACAGGGTGGAAACGTTAAGTGATCTCACTCGATTATTTCTAATCTATACAAGATATTGAAAAACTGGTTACTGATCCTGAAAGTGCTTCATGAGCTCTTTCAAATGGTTTCAATAATAGGTCACAGAATAAACTGGATATATCTGAAAATTCAATGTTTCCCGCTTCCATACTAAATGTATGCCAGACGCACAATATTAGAAGCGTATTTTTTGTTATTTAATAGTAAACTCTTAAAATAAACTCGTAAATTGTATTCTTCTTTAAAATTATTCATGTAAAACATTCGTTTTAGGCTTTACTTGCTATAATATTGTCAAGAGATGAGTGTCATGACTGTGGTAGTACTAAATGTATGGAAGAAAGAAACATTGAATTTTTGGATAGATCCCGTTTATTCTGTAACCTTGATAATATTAACTTGATAATATATCTGTAATATTGATACCATTGGATAGAGCTTGTGAAGCACTTTTAGAATCATTAATCAGTTTTACAATATCATGTGTAGTTTTAAAAATAATGTGACTTTACCAAATATATGGAAGCTGGAAACATTGAATTTTCGGATAGATCCAGTTTATTCTGTAACCTATTTTTAATGCCATTTGATAGAGCTCATAAAGCACTTTCAGGATCAGTAACTAGTTTTTTGATATCATGTATAGTTTGGAAATAATCGAGTGAGATCACTTATCGTTTCCACCCTGTATATTGACTTGGCCATCGCATGAAAACACGTGTAAATTAAATTATTTAGTATAATATACAGACAAACTATACAGACATTCGTACACTTATGCCCGTTTTCACCATCAATCCCTAATTTTTAAGTGACCCCTATGTAAACAAAATTCCTGTTATTTGTTACAATAGGGGTCACTTAAAAATTAGGAATTGATGGTGAAAACGGGCATTAGCCTAATAAAACAAAAATATATACCTATCCTATGTGAATATTATGTTGCTATGCCAATAATACAATATTACATTATAACGAAAAAAAGATTGCTGTTCATTGAATTTTTCCCTGCTAAAATTTGAGAACGGCTGCACCGATTTGGATGCTTTTGGTTTTGATATGTTTGACATAGTTTAGTGACGCCTTAAATGGGAAAACAATATGGATCTAGAACCAGTGATGATTCGATGAAAATCGAAGCGCACTCGGTGCCGGTGGTGGTTTGGGAAACCAATCACTACCAAAATGGTTATAAAACCTGTAATGTTTGATGAAAATTGAAAGGCACGCGGTGCCGGTGGTCGTTTGGAAAATCAAACGCTACCAAAATGATATTACATAATATATACATACAATATAATATACAGCGTGACAGATCATTTTAGTTTCGAAAGGAATGGACATTTATAACTTCAAGTCTCATACATCATAATTATGTCTAAAAAAATGCATATAACAACGATAGGAATTCATTAACTCGGTAGCATACAAATAATGAACGTTGAAAATAATTGTGTAATTATTCAACAGCGTTGTTATTCACTCGTAAGTGTCATTTATTGAGAAATTCAACAACATATTGAAGCCTTGTCAGCAAGCCTGTCAGTGAGACAGTAGCTTCACAGTTCATATTTCATGGCAAAATAAAGACAAGTCTATGAAAAAGTGTGAGTGATGTGCCTGCCTACACATTTCAGATTAACTACATAAGATTAACCTGTGGGAGTAGTGAACGCACTATATTTTGTGCCACAAACTGTATAAAGGTAAATGATGAATATATAAAATACTAGTAAAGCCTTTAAAAGCGGCCCACAGAGGTGACTGAGTTTCTTGCGCTGCTTCTTCTCAGCACTGGCCCACTTACTGTTCCGAAGCAGTGGTAGATGAAACTTTATTTTTATTGTATTTTAACTAGATCAGCTGAGCTAGGATGCGCACCCTGATGGAATCTTTCCATGATTTTAGACAACAGACGTATGGGCTTATCATTCAAAGTTTATAAAAAGTTTATCATGGCGCGCATCCTAGGCCTACACTAAGGAAATTAAAATTGTAAGAAAAATAATTGACATATTAATTTGAGATACCTACCTATCTTGTGGGAAATTCGTAATGTAATAAGTGGACACACCTACTATTTATTAACTTATTTGAGGTCAAATAATAATGTGTTGTGATGCTTGAGTCTAATATTTTATTTGATAAATTGGCTATTTTGTCCAAAAATGGTTGAATATTAATTTGACCTTTTGATTTGTTTCAATCTAATTGAAAGGAAGATGTGTAACGTGTCAGGAAATTGAATAAGCAAAATATTTATGTGTAATTTGTAAGCTCATAGAAAGTACTTACTAATTAAGTATTACAGATCATTAATGGGCTATTGTCCAAAGATGGTTGAATATTTTGACCTTTTGACTTGTTTCAATTTAATTGAAAGGAAGATGAGTAACGTGTCAGGAAATTGAATAAGCAAAATATTTGTGTATAATTTGCAAGCTTATAGAAAGTACCTACTTACTAGTTATTACAAACCAATGTACCTTAATTTAGTAGTAGTATTAATTATAATATAGCTTGTCTCGAATCAAATAAAATAAGGAAGAGATGTGGTGTACTACTATACAAATAAAGAGTGTGCGCTATGGCAACACTGACTAGTACGGCGCGGTGGGGAGTCAGTCGTAGTCGGGCCGCCACACGGGACGGACGTCAGTGCTTGCACTAGCTTACACAGTGAACATATATCAGTGTTTTATTTAAGACACCACAGTTGGGTTGCTATCATAAAACTGAGCTTTTTTTACCTTCATATTTTATTTGTCGTAATGTTCCAACTTTCGGTACATGTGCTGGTTCAATATCACCATCGTCCATGACTGAATCTATGAGAGAATGATAAAGAGATAAAGCAGATTGATTTTTCAAATCAGCACTGAGCGCCTTACGTTTCATGGGAGATAATTTAATTTTTCTGGATAATTTATGTTGATAGGTATTATCCCGATTTTTAATAACACATCTACATGATATAATGCTATTTGTGGGCCATAATTGTATTATATGTAGGTGTGATGTTTAAATAAAATGCTGCTTTTATTATTAACACTTGGGGTTTTATTCTCCGTAAGATATCACAACTTGTACAATCAACAATGTCTGTCTTTTGCTTCTTCTCAGTTAAAATTAAATATGGCCGCCGCAGTGTTGCCAACCATTACATCATATCTGTAGTCGATGTAGGTCGATGGGTGAACGAAAGATGATGAAAAGATGAAATGAAAGTCAGATTTGTTGTAGAAAAACCGAAAGGCGCGTCCGGGGGTGCGTACGTGCGTTCGCGGAAGTTGTTGGATCACGACTGGCGGCTCTCGGCCGCGTGTGCGGCGCGGTGGGCCNTACTTCAAAGTGTTGGTAAATAAGATTGAACACGTGATGGAATTTCTGAGGCGAAAGAGAAAAAATAAGACAGTAATTTGGTTAAAAAGAGATAGGGTCCCGTTTTGAAGGGTGGTGATTTACCTCTCTCTTTGCTACAAAGAACTGCTTCGAAACTTTGCTATGATTGAGTCAATGTCAAGCTTTAGAAAGCACACATCTTATTAATTAAAGATTTATTATAAGGACAAGAAACAGTCAACACTCTTATTTTCATTCAAGGCAAATAATAAAGTTTTCAGTGTCTATTGACTTTCACTTAGTATAGTAATTAATAAAGTATCGGACTTTATTGGCGATTATAAGGCAGTTGGACACAAAAATTCAACAGAAAATACAATGGAAAAGTTTATATTCTGTAACACCTAATTGCTGTGAAAATGAATGAATGTCTAAAAAGTACTTTTTTGGGAGAATTTTCGCTAAACTCCTGAGAGTGGCAACACTAGACGAGCTAAGTTAGATTGCCTGGAGGTGCGAGGTTGGGCCATGTAATCTGTTGTAATGCTGCGTTCTACACGCGTGATGAGATCAGGCGAAATGAAATTTTTTGTCCCGAAAAATGTGGAAATCTTGCCCTTTTTTCGAAAGCTTTCAGGGAAAACATTCTTTAAGAATTTTGATGAAAAATAAATAAACTACTTTTCCAAGTTGGTCGAAGGAGGGCGACCAAGAAATCATGTCCTCTCTGGCTCTCATAATATACATGTGTAGTAGGTATGGCGAAAAATTAATTTATAAATTTAGTTTCACAAGACAGAGCTAGTGTGGAATGCGTTGGAAACGCCTACTAAATAATCTCCTCTAAATGCCATTTTGAAGAAATGTCTTCAAAATTTTGATAAACATGACCAGAACATGCTATGAAAATTGTTATTTTAGATAAGTAATCATTCATTATGATGCTCAGACTCAATGATATTATATAAAAACAAAAGCAGATATGTTATAAGCGCTCGCGCTGTGAATAGGTACTCAAATACGTCCCAATTGGGACGTCTTGTGTTTAGTNTGAAGACTGCCCATGTAAAAGTTGTCTTGAACCAAGTTGATGTTAATCAATGTATTATAAATTATTTATTATTAGCTCTACTAGACCTAACTGTATTGTGCTGGGGCTTTGTTTTATTAAATTTGACATCGCTTTAGCACAAAGGCTCTAATAAACTAGTTTAATTGAACCAAGTTCTGATTACTTAGAAATTAATTGTTTAAACGGTCCATTTGTTGGAGTAATTGAAAGTCCGGAACAAAAGATTTTACTGAACATTTTATAATGTGAAACAAATTGTTCCAGTAATATTTAACTTTCAGCAGATTGTCGTAGGTAAGTTTGCATGAGCAGATAAAAAACTAATTTCTAAAACAATAATGCATTGGATTTTGAGGAAATCATTTTTTTTTTATCTTTCCCACGTATAAAGGAGTTTCCAGTGGTGAAATTCACATCATTTTTTACAGGAACTGTTTTTTGCAGGACCGCATTTAGTAGTAATTTTAATATTAACATTCACACAAACATGCAGTGTCCCGCTAGAAACCAAATCTTTCCAATTAGGAATTTGAATTTCAAACACATACTTGTGTGTTCACACGGCAGTTCTGCTTTACTGGATCCCGCAAAACTGGATTGTCGTGGGAAAGGGCCCTTACGAAAAAAGGCCCTAAGGTAACCAGTGACGCAATACAGCCAGAATCTTCGCTTCGTGGAACTACTATTTATATTTTACTAGCTGTGCCCCTATGGCTATGGAGAGGGCTATGCTCGGTGTTTCTTTACGAGATCGAATTAGAAATGAGGAGATCCGTAAACGAACTAAAGTCGCTGACATAGCCCGACGGATAAGCAAGCTGAAGTGGCAATGGGCACATAGTACGCAGAACTGACGGCCGATGGGGCAGCAAGGTTCTGGAATGGAGGCCGCATACCGGAAAACGCAGCGTGAGACGTCCACCCACCAGGTGGACTGATGACCAGATAAAGGTAGCAGGAAGGCGCTGGATGCAGGCCGCTACCAACCGTGCGATGTGGAAGTAATTGGGGGAGGCCTATGTTCAGCAGTGGACGTCCTATGGCTGAAATGATGATGATGATGAGCTGTGCCCCGCGGTGTTACCGGCGGTAAAACGTAGCCTATGTATTAATCCTGGGTGTCAGCTAACTCCATACCAAATTTAATTAAAATCGCTCCATACGTTTAGACGCGAAGAAGTAACAAACAAACACACTCACAAACTTTCGAATTTGTAATATTAGTGTGATTTATTTTGCTCTAAAGAATTCAGCAACCCAGAAACAGCAATAATTGCACTAAAATTTTAAATGACCGTCCAATTTCCAATCGTAGTCACTTGATCGAGTCCGTTCATTGTTGGATTTTCTTCGCAATTCCCTTTAATCATTTAATCTCGTAAATCAATTGAAATGTGGAAAATTAGAAAATGGCCGAAGTCAGAATGTTAAATCGACAGCCTTAAAAGCTTTCTGGACAATTTTGGCAATTCTGTGTAATACCGTTAGAAATTTATGTGCCCTGGGATTCTGGGATTAAGTAGTGATTGCTCGAAACACGCTCATTCCATTTGAGATAGCTCTATTAGGACTGGATTTTATTCAAGTCCTTTATTTAAAGTTAAATCGCTATGTTATGGGAAATGAAGCTTGGACAAAGTACATAATACTCGTATTCCGATTACTATTGAGCGAGAATTTCATATTTCTTGTTGGCGACAGAACATTAACTAAACCTATATAAAAAGTTGAAAAGGTAAACGTTAAAAAGTACGTGTTACTAGGACTATGAATCTACCTATCTCTGACAGATAAGTTAGATAAGAATTTATGAAAATTATGTTAAAATGAAGTTAAATTTATTTTGATTGAATTCTTAAGCTGTCTCATCTTTGTTCCAGGTATTCCCAGAGTTTCTACTCAACTCGTAATAGAGGGAAGGTCTAATTCTAGTGATAAAAAAAAGATACGGATTCATTTCTCTGGTCAGTTGAGTATCTTAATAATAATAAATGTTGTGGTAAATGAGCGAGAGAATCTTCAAAATTTCAGATAAATCCTTTGCATACAAATGACATTAGGCTTTTGTACACAAGAGGGATGCTGGTGGGACCGGACAAATTCCACGCTCATTCTGAACCAGGGCGGGCTTTATGCGCGAGTGTGCAATCATCATTAGGCTCGACCTTAATGTGTACAGGCGGCATGTCAAGCTGAACTCGGGATCGTGTGCAGTTGTGATAGAGGCGATTTTGCAACATTAATGTGAAGCTGATGTGCTACTGTACAAGAGCGGTCAATGCAGCATAGCTGAGTCGAAAATTTCGCATAGAATAGGCAGCGTTTCTTAACCTTTTTTGTCCACGGACCTTTAGGAAATCCAGCACAGTTTTTTTTATGTGACTGGAGGCAAACGAGCAGACGGATCACCTGATGGTAAGCAATTGCCGTCGCCCATGTACACCCGCAACATCAGTGAAGTCACAAGTGCGCTGCCAACCTTTTAAATCCCTTTCCCCCAATTGGGTCTCCGGTACCCTCACTCACTCGGTGAAACACAGCGCAAGCGCTGCTTCACGCTGGTTTTCTGTGAGGCCGTGGTATCACTCCGGTCGAGCCGGCCCATTCATGCCGAAGCGTGGCTCTCCCACAAAAGTTTCGCATAGTTTCATTTTATGGACCCCCTTATGAAAAAGCAGTATAAATAAACTGGACTAGAGGACAATAATATTATTATGATGTCTACGTGACGCTGCAGCTTTGCCCTGTGTATCGTGACAGCCATGACATGTCATAAAATAAAACATGTAATCTTTTTCTTACATTTTATTTATTTATTTTTTCAAGCCCGCCCGAACGGACTACGCTGCGAACCGTCATCGCGTCAGTCTGCTTGTGACCACGCCTGTAGCATAGCAGCCGAAACGTCAAGCCGTGAGTACACAATGTAACTCATTAATAAACGTCGCGTTAAGACCCGTGTCTTACTATTTTACATTTATTGCTTTCAATTAGAATCTTTCGAAAGTTTTCTGAAACTTATGAAAAGATTTGTCTGCAGTTTTTACCTACGCATAAAAAACTAAAACAAAGTAATTAACTGTAATAGTAAAAGTTAGTCCCACAGGTTAATATTAAGGATAACGATGCATATTTATTTTACTATTCATTCTTAAGTTACTGGCCCACTAGGTGGACTGACGATCTGGTTGAAGGTTGCAGGATCGGTCATTATGGAAATCCTTGGGAGAGACCTTTGTCCTGAAATGAACAAAAGAAGTTATTGGAGAGTCAATAAAGACAAAGACAAATAGTATAAATAAGTAAATAATTTATGTATAAAATAATATTATGTATTTTGAACTTTATTTAACTGATTAACTTGCCTCTCTAACTGATTTACTATCTGTCATTTTTTTCGAAACTGACTTATCTACTGTCAGTTACGTCAGTTAGGGAGGCAAGCGACGAAGTCCCAAAGTGTTTCAGGTTTTTTAGTTATGGCCAAACGCTATCCTGGCGCTAAGGAGCGGTGCAGTGCGGCTTCAGATCCGGCCGTAAATCCACCGCGCTTTAACTTGCCTCGTTCACAATGACTGGCTTTTACAACACACGATTTAAACATTGTAAAACACATTCAAAAATATGTATATTAACACGTTGAGTGCGAAACCAGGTCTATAGACCTTGTGTACGTCTCGCTTACCGTGCGGCTAAGAAAATTATAGTCTTCCTTGTCGTGCGAAAGGCATAACTTCAATTGGGTCCGGTGTAAGAAAGTGATGAATATACAGTGTGTCCGGGCTTGTAGTGATCAAACTTTAAGGGCGTAATCTATGGACAATTTTATCGATGAAAATACTTCAAATTTGGGGCTTGACCCATTTCTCGCAAAATTACGAGGATTTAAGTTTTTAATTTTTAGTTTTCACCTCTTCCTTCAAAAACAAGTGAAAGCGTGGGTAGCTTAACACTAATAAGCAAAAATTTTATATCATGCGATAGCCAATAAAATTATCTATTAGCAGAAGTAGAAAACAGATACAAGTTTCATACATTTTAAGGGAGTAAGAATGGATTTAATTAGAAAAAAACATAAAACTTAATTTAAACTATCGATATTTGTATTTCACATCCCTAGAATACGCACCAGACTTCCCTACTTCAGTGCGGCACAGGGTGCATAAGCCTTGTATTTTGAATATAGCTATAATTTTTATACTAAACAAGTTATTC
This sequence comes from Ostrinia furnacalis, assembly GCF_004193835.3. Lineage (NCBI taxonomy): Eukaryota > Metazoa > Arthropoda > Insecta > Lepidoptera > Crambidae > Ostrinia > Ostrinia furnacalis. The sequence goes on from NW_021131006.1 coordinate 186,779, forward strand.
ACGAACGCCTTCAGGTGTATGTCAATAAATGCATTATTATTAATATTCAAAGAAAAAAAACACAATATCTATTAACATGAAGCCAAAAATAAAATTAATATATCTTAAATATTACAAGGTCTTTAAGCCTTGTGCCGCCACAATGTAAGTTTTAATACCAGGTTTACTGACCTTGTACCGAAGGAATGGAAAGTATTAGAAAGTTACTGCCGCAGCAAAGGTGTTAAAGGGTGTGTGTAATAAATGTCATTTTTTCGCTGCTGAATGGTAGAACCACCTCACATAATACTCAAGTGTTATGCCTCAGTATGTTAATCTTCACCCCTGAAACCACTTACAGAGCCTCCTTTCATTGTAACTATGTCATGGTGGATTTTGACATACATATAGAGCAAATACATAATGATATAGGTAACGAGTCTTTTAAATTAGGTATTATAATATCGCTTTGTTTCGATCTAAATCTAAGAATAAGAAAATTTTACAGTTATCTTGAATTGCTTAAATTAACTGGATTTTTAACAAAGCACTAAAATATAAAATTCCCAAGCACATCGTCTATGTCTCAGCTTATATTATTCACGTAGCGTTAAGGATCGGTGCAAGGCTCCTCCAGATTCCTGATCGTAAATTGAGATGCTCTGAAACTTGACCGGTTCCGACGCAAATGGCGTTTACAACTCAAGATATCCTACTGAGAACTAGCAATACAGAAGTGTCATCAAATAAAACAGATCAAAACGCTTTAAGCATACTAATCATATTTCATCAACTCAAAGTTCTCTATTAGTTTAATCTGGACCACCTTATGTCCATGGCACTAGGTTCTTATTGCTTGATGTTGACTGCTCTAGGACCAAGGACTCGGTCATTTCAACGTTGGTTGCTGTTCGTGACGTTACGCATTCATCACAATAACTGTCAAGTCCAGCGCTCTGTAAACTGGTTAGAGGAGAAAACTGACTAGTGGTTATCACGCATAGAGTATGAACAATGTTGTAATGTGTCAGTCAGCTACGGAATTATTTCTTGTAACTTCCAGGTCTTGAGATTGGTCAAATGCTAATAATTAAGTCAGGGTGCCTCCTGTGTAAAACACTTGTTTTTAGAAAAATATCGCCTCCAAAATTATGTTACTACGAGTACATGCTTTATTTTCATTAATTAAAGTTTAGTGTTTTCATAGTTACTTACCATAGCAATACCGAGTATTTGACACAGCCAATAAATTAAAAATTTTGTAAGGTTATACAAGTCGATGATGTCTCTTGCAAACTCAATTCAGTAACTTGCTTTGAAATAATAAAAGCTACTAAAATCTATATTAAGCAAGTGATTAAAAACTGATTGAGTTTTAAAGGGCAAATTGTATAATTATGCTCATATTGTGTTACGCTACGTGACATTGATTAAAAAAGTTCCAGCATCAAATCTAAATATTGGTCACTTATCGTGTCGTATCCGCCTCGTATACTTTAAAGCAACATGTTCAAGCTCGGTTCAGGTACCCCGTAACGAGACCGGCTGATGTATCACGAATCACGATGCGTGCGGGCCAAAGCAATTACTGTGCTTCAGGAATAGCTTAGGATTTGCAATTTTACTGCAGTTATCTAACGAATCTGCATTTTTGGGAGGTTCATGAATGGTTAGTTTGTTTGCCTTAGTGGAGTTTTTGCTAGAACACAGGTCTGTGAGCGGAGGGTTCATGGGAAAACTTTCTATGGCGGACTAAAATGTAGAACATGAAGTTGGTTTTATGTTACTTAACATGAACAATGTACTTTTACGATAATTATTATTGTTTATCTCATTAATTGCAGCATAAGGTCACCCGTGTCCGACCCGTTAGGGCGCAGTAATATGATCAATTTTATCGACAAATTCACTGGAATAAAACATTTTATCCCTACTATGAAAAAATTACAGCTATTTTAATTTTTTTTTCTGAGTCCGGGTGGATTCATTTATTTAGCAAAATCTACCGATGTACAGGACCTAATCACGAAAGAAGAAGTAATCACAACGATCCTGAAATAAAACAGCCAAAAACAGCGCATCAATTTTGCAACACTTTCTTTACATCTCGAATTAAATATTGCTAAGTGCGCCGGCGGCATGTGGATTGCTGATCAAATATTCCTTGTGATTCAGGAATTGCCTTGTTGCTCTGCTTTTCCTGTAAGACCATTGTTCGCGGAATTCGCCGCTTTTAGAAACGCTTGAGTGCACCGCCTTGCCCATTCGCGGATTTAGAAGTATTTTAATAAGTTTAAAAGCTTTTTATATTTTTTGTATTTGTATAAGAATCTGGAGTGTTTGGCTTGTGCCGTAGTATTTACATAACATTGTATAATAACTTCCTCATTTAATTTCAGTTTACCACAAGCACCTACTTATTAACATACAAAATTACACCAATAATAATTCTAAGAGCCGTATTGACGACATAAAGGGGAATAGTGCCATAACCATTAGTTTTTCATAGCTATGGTTTCAATTCATTGAGACCATTTATAGGATGATATGCAGTAAATTTATGTTTGAAAGTTTTTCCTTTAAAATTTTATTAATAACAGTGAAAAATCACTCTCTACCTGTTTTAATTACGCAAATCCATTTATGTACATATCGTATTTATGCTTTCAGCTCCAGTAAATCATGGCCCAGTCTATCAGCTGCATTCATGGCCCGTAAAATGTTTTTATTATGCTCCTTTATGCCTGAACTTGAGTTAGGTTCGTGCCGAACTCGACGCCGAACAAAATTGCCACTGATAAAAATAAATGTTGCAATACGACAGGCATGAGCGAGAATTATGTGTACCTTTTTAATGATATTGGAAATCGATGGAGGGATTTTGTCCTACGTGTTTTATTAAGCGTTGGCTTTATAATATCGGAGTTTCCTTTTGTAATTTGTATTTCTTTTTGCAATGCCTAAAAGCGTTTCCATCATAATTCGACTGCGACCAAGCTTTAATATACTTATTTGTAATTCACAAAATATAACACAACGAGCAAATTTTCTATCATCTACAATGGAGACTCTACATAATAATGTTACTGTGTTAAGATCAAACAGTTTGTAATAAAAACTTTAAGGGCGAAGCTTAGAGTCTAACAGGGGATCTTTTGGTAGACTCTTTAAATCTCTACTTATATAAAAAATCTTTACAGATCATCATTGTAATCTATCTTAGATACATATTTAAACTGCACGGCTGCTGTTTCGAATGAAACACACAATCTTTCAAGATAGGTAGGAGGATCGCTGCAAAATCTACTAAATTCCTGCAAGGTGAATACTGAATATTTTATACTTGCGAATGGTATCGATAAGTCCACCACTTTATGCACGAAACAAGTTGGTTCCCTTGAGATTGTGGCTAGCATGCGACGTTTTGCTTGTATGCAGCACAATTTCCTTGGTAAAAATACTGTAAAGTTGTTCGTGGGTGATATCAGTTTGTTAAATTTAGTCAAAGTCCTTGTAGTAGCTTGAGCTGTTTTGCCCCTTGAGAATATAAACCCTAACTTTTTGGCAATATTACCCTTAAATCTAAAAATTCGAATTCTAATAAGTTTTTGTGTTAACGATAAAAAGAGTAGGACTGATACTAATCTTACTATGTACAGTCAACGTCAAATACACTCAACATCAAATAAACCGCACCTTCCTTCGCGAACTTTAAAGATTTTCTTCTGACACAATCATGGTACCCCAACAATATTGATGTTTTATGAAGGCCCAATAAATATCCTTTAAGAAAAACATATTTCATTTCTAAATAAATCATTAACATATACCATAAATGTGACTTGAAAAAAGACCTCACTTTGGGCTCACCTCTCAATTAGACTAATTTTTATGGTTTTAAAACCAAATAATGATCTCACGTGTCCTCTTTAACAGATGGATAGTGATTAATCCCAACTTAAAAGTTTTATAGCCATAAAAGTTGGCTCAAGCGTAACTACCTATTTTTTGAAGAAATGACTCAGGATCCTTCTAAAGACACATTTTTGAGGTAAAAAACTTTCCTATAATGAAATTAAGTTAAGAGCTAGGCTTTTAAATGGTGCCAATATTGGTGGGAAGTGGGGATGCATACGTTTGAACGTGCTTGTCGCGGGAGGTGCGATTTATTTGATGTCGAGTGTAGTTTGTGAAATCCAAAGTATCCAATAAGTTCGTTTCTTTGTTACAATTGGAATAAGGTTGTGTTATAAACTGTTTGGCCACTTTGGGTGTCACGAACTAATAACGCTGATCGTCTGTGCACGACGGCATAACAAGCTAACTCTGTAGCATCTTATTTAGCTCTGATAAGTGCTATTTTCCTACATAAATTTAAAGTACTAGCGGCCGCCCACCACTTCGTACGCGTGGATCCCGTTTTAGTGCACGACGGCATAACAAGCTAACTCTGTAGCATCTTATTTAGCTCTGATAAGTGCTATTTTCCTACATAAATATAAAGTACTAGCGGCCGCTCACAACTTCGTATGCGTGGATCCCCTTTTGAATTTTACAAAATCCCGTCTTAGTGAGCACCTACGTTCTAAAAGGCCCCATGCAAAATTTGAGACTCCTAGCACTTGTATTTTCTGAGATTTCGTGATGAGTGAGTCAGTCAGTTCTTTCGCTTTTATAGATATAGATATAGATAAATGTGTTGTCACTCTACATAAATCTAAAATTTTAAAAGTCCTATAAAAAATTCGAACTGCCATATTCATTGACGATCTCATAATAGTAAAAAATAAACCAAATTTGCTCTACCTCATTTGCCTCTTCAGATTGCTATAAATTAATAGTTCAAACCTTCAGGTTTCCCTAATCCTGGTACCTTAGTGCACTCCAGGGTGACAGCAAGGGTTCCCATGATTAATGGGCCTGTAATTACCCTTCTCTACAACCGCGCGCTAATGACCTGAATGTACTTGGCACCACTAAAACTAACTTGAGTTTACATAATTTAGACATTATACTCGTAATCAGCGCTTGAAGAATTTAAAGACAAAAAATCAAAGCTTTAGAGTGTAGGTAGGTATACGAGTAATTTAGCACTGATTTACTACTTTTACAACTAAAAAATAGGTAAGTTTAGTTTGGACATAGCAATCTTGATATTGTTAATTTATTTATGTCCAAAGATATTATTTATTGTTATTTTATAAAAAACAAGAATTATGAACTGTGCTTTGGAAAGCACGCAAGCAAAGCAAGCAGTTATTCGATTAGGTACTTTTAACCTATGTTAGATGACGTTTATAATAACAAAAATGTTACTTATACTATTGTAATTTAAAAAGTCGACGATTTTTTGTAATAGCAATTAGTAAACGCTTTTAGAAAAAAAAAACTTATTAATTTCAATTCTAAAAGTCCCAAAAATTCACCGTGGGCGAAGTTGAACGAATGTTACTTCGACAAAAGAAAGCAAAAGGTCTTCGCAAATTCAAAAGTAGCAGTTTTTACAGTTTTTATTAGTTGCGAAGTCGTCGTAATACAATTAGTTTTTATTCAAAGAGTTAAGAAACTGCAGCCAACTGCGGCCGGAATGGGGAGTAAATGTTGGAACTACTCACTTCGCAATTTGCCGCGGATCAGAGATGGGGCCTTACTATTGTTTCACTGAAACTAAAGTATGAATAAACTGAAAATTAGTGCTTTTAGTTGAGGGAAAAACTTGTATTGTTATATTTACCTACGATAGCCGAATAAAGGACTTACGTGAATGGTAAATGATACAAGATTAGGCCTTATTACAAAAAAGTTAAACCTGGAACGAACACTTATTCAAAATGACGATAATTATGTTTTGAAAATTATAATTCGAATTTTAGTATATTGAACTATTTCACTGTAATGATTTGGCTTTTCTTTAAGTAAATAAAATATTCAATGACGGCAATAGTTTTTTTCTCCAGTTAAAAGCTCGGTAATTCTAAACACTGTGACAACAAATGCAGATTCAATTAAAGAAATACTCAAACGTTTTTCCCAAACCCATTCTGTTATATTTTCAACCGACTTCAAAAAAAAGGAGGAGGTTCTCAATTCGACCCGTATGTTTTTTTTTTTTTTCTATGTTTGTTACGCGATAACTCCGCCAATTATAAACCGATTTGAACAAATCTTTTTTCGGCGTATAGGTAATACCTCAAGGGTGGTCCCATTTAAATTTAATAATAGAAAAAACAACCCCCAAGGGTGGAAAATTGGGGATGAACTTTTTTATACGCAATATCTCCGCCGATTATAAATCAATTTGAACGATTATTTTTTTGTTGAATAGGTATTATCAAAAGGGTGGTTTCATGCGAATTTGAAGAAAATATTTCACCCCCAAGGGTGGAAAATTGGGGATGAACTTTTTTATACGCAATTTTTAGTTTTTTTTTTGTGTTCACGCATTTGAAGTCGGTTTTATTTTTTTTAAAAGTTAATTATTGAAGACACAATCTGTTTTCGAAATCATAAAAGGCTTATTAAGTGAAAATTTCTTTTGCTCTATTCGAAGTTTAATAGTAGGGGTTTTTAAACAATAGGATATTTTCATGAATTTGCATAGTTTTTAACTACAGTCCTCCGAGATTGTCTCAACTCGCACCTTCAACTTCAACTTCGAAGTGTTTCAGTTCGCTTTAATCCATGACTTCGCGCGAATTCTATGACAATCTACCTTTAATTAAATTAAAAGGTTTTTATACTATCAAAATGAATGAAAAGACTGATTGAAGAACTGTTAAACCAATACTTATAATTTTCGGATAAGGTAATTCTTTTAAAAAAACTGTAAGCCCCAAAAAGTTTAGAAATCGTTTCATCATCATCATCATCATTTCAGCCATAGGACGTCCACTGCTGAACATAGGCCTCCCCTAATGCTTTCCACGTTGATCGATTGGTAGCGACCTGCATCCAGCGCTTCCCTGCTACCTTTACGATGTCGTCGGTCCACCTTGTAGGTGGACGTCTCACGCTGCGTTTTCCGGTACGCGGCCTCCATTCCAGAACCTTGCTGCCCCATCGGCCGTCAGTTCTGCGTACTATATGCCCTGCCCATTGCCACTTCAGCTTGCTAATCCGTCGGGCTATGTCAGCGACTTTAGTTCGTTTACGAATTAGAAATCGGTTATATCTCATTATTAGATATAGTTTTAGATTTAGATTATACACAATGACTAAATACAGCCAGTTCTTGTTACATAATATATGTACAGGATAAAATCAGTAAACAATGCGCATTCAGGATGTATTGTAAATATTATTAATCATTACCTAATCCTACGTAACGTGGGATACGTTTACGTCACGCAATACGTTTAATGTTACGCAATATATTCGTTACGTAAAGATACCTTCACAGCGGATTTAAATTGTTCAAACACATACATACACTCGGCATCAAATAAACCGCACCTCCCGCGACAAGCACTTTCAAACATATGCATCCCCACATCCCACCAATATTGGCACCATTTAAAAGCCTAGTTCTAAACTTCATTCATTAAAGGAAAGGTTTTACCCCAAAAATGTGTCTTTATAAGGACCCAGAGTCACTTCTTTCAAAAATAGGTAGTTACGCTTGAGCCAACTTTTATGGCTATAAAAGTTAAGTTGGGATTAATCGCTATCCATCTGTTAAAGAGGACACGTGAGATCATTATTTGGTTTTATAACCATAAAAATTGGTCTAATTAGTGTTGTTGGGGCACCATAATTGTGTCAGAAGAAAATCTTTAAAGTTCGCGTCGCGGAAGGTGCGGTATATTTGATGTTGAGTGTATTTGCATGCCATACTCATGCGCGCCCCATGTGTGCCGTCCCATACAGATTAATGGGTTTTACCATGGTGCGTGACGTTTCTACATTCGTCTTCATCGGCAATGCCATCGGCTACGTTTTTTCCAACAGGTTTTTGCACCCTTATGTTATTTTTTTTGACAACTTTATTACACTTTCCTTGGTGTAAAATATGTCAATGTAAAATATTTTTTTTCCATGGGATAAATTATGGAATGTTGCAGGTTTTTTTTAAATATTACTTAATCTATTGTTCTATGACTAATCTATGAATGTAGGTAAACCTAAAACTAATGAATAAACACCATTAGATCAAGAGTTAAAGTTGAATTTTAGTACATAGGCAGGCTTATTGTAGTAGAAAAAATGTTATTGTAATATTATGATATCAGTTGCTGGTGTTTTACAAACAATTATTAACTCTGTATAACACTAATCAGTATTTGCATTATACGTTAGTTATACAAATGTGGCCACATTTATGTACCTACAACAACAACTGTTCCTTGCTATCAAACGCTGTCAGACAGAAATAATATCTTATAGCCTGTGAGCGCACAAATAAAATTTATAACCAAAGAGAACTGTTACTATTGGAAAAGACGTTTCTCTACTTTAAAACCATCAGGACATCAATGTTGTATCGCAAAATTTGACACAGTTAACAATGGAAGTGAAGAGTGGCGGACATTACGAGCAAAAGGCGCTGTCTACCCGCAATTGACTTTTACAACTTTAATACAGCTGTGCTTTCGGCGCTCTAGGGTGACCATATCGGCACATCGGTTACAGACAATGCAACCTGTCTCTGATTGTGAGAAAATTTGGCATTTGAAAAGAAAATATGGTAACTGGTACCGGCGTCATTGAGCAGAAATTTTAAGCTAAGTAATTATATCTTTTTATATCTACCGTTTTGACAGTGTACCATCTAGTCCCAAACTAAGCAAAGCTCGTACAGTCAGCATCAAATACATAGTTCGTGACACGCAAAGTGGCCAAAAATTTAGAACACAACCTTAACAATTGTAACAAAGACGTGTTGAGAACTTTTTGGCTACTTTGGGCGTATAATGTTTCGATATGATTATTATATTTTCTCCACATATAACCATACTTGAATACTTTTTTAATGAATCTCAGAAAAGAAAGTTATCGGTAAAAGAATAAAAAGAAACGATCATTAAAAAGAAAAACAATTTAACCTTTTATCAGCCGTGTAGGTAGGTGTAACACGGCCAGAGGGCTTAAACACTCGGAACTTTTTGACATTTGTATTAACTTTTTTAATCCTGCAGGCAGCTCGACGTAAATGAAGTGTTACATTCATAGCGTATTTATTAAAGCTGAAGAGTTTGTTTGTTTAAACGCCCTAGAGCCAATAGGGGTGTATCAGTAAAGAAATGTGTTGCAAAAAAGGGGATTATAATATTTTACACTAGCTGTGTCCGCGTTAGTTAACAGCTAGTGTAAAATATAAAAGTTAAATCATGTTTCCTCCAACGTAAGCTTTAGCAGTGATGAGTGTGATGACATTAATTAATGCTTTTACTTTATCGGCACAAGAGTTACTATGTTATTGGTCGATCTAAAATTATTTTGTAATTTGAATTATAAAACACCTTCGAAATTTCCTTCAGTTACATAGCTTAGTTTGTTCATATCGCAATCATCTTTAACATAGTTAAAACTTGTAAAGTTATGGCACCGTTATAAAATTTTAAAGAAAGCAATCTTCTTGAAATGTTACAAGTGTAATATTATTGTGTATTCACTCGAGGTCACAACTCGTGCTCTGCTACGTTAACTTTCATAAATAAAAACTTACATAAATTATGTAAACACAAAAATGCACGAGTTTAAAATTAAACCGCTGTTGGCTCAAAGCTTGCATCTTTCTTAGTAATATTTAGATCAACAACAAGAACTAAAAATGTAAAGCGCGTAGAAAACCCAAAGTTGGACTTAATATTCTGGACAAAAGCGAAATTAATTATTTTTTTACTGAGTGTATTTTCAGAATTCAAAGGAGCGTTACAAAAGTTCTTTGTTGCCAGAAACTTGTTATAAGTTTTTGTCTTTCGGCGGAAAAACGTGACGGGCGGTGGCGTGAACTCCGGACTTAGGCTGAGTTGCACCATCTGACTTTAACGGTAACTATAACATTAACCGGTGCTTTTTGTATGAGGTTTGACAGATTTTTGACGTTTGTCAAAGTTAAAGCAAGCCTGTTCATCTCCGCGAGTTTACATCTAAAATAAAACACGCACGATGACCCCCTACAGGATTACTATTCGACAAGACCTCTGCGAACATTGACTCACGCACGCGTATTCTTGTGTATGATGGAAAAAATAAAGAAAATGGTGTACTAAATACTGTAAAGTAGATACTTAACTGCCTAAATAATAATAAAAACACAGAATGTACTTTTTTAAGTGGCCTGAAGACACTGAGAGGTAAATAAGTAGTTAATATTATTAATGATAATTCATGCTAAATCATGTATTCCCTCTGCCATTTTCTGCAGTTTGGCACCTCACTTCACATCATTTTATCGAAGTCAGCCCTATAGCTTCGGTGCAGTACCGATCACTGACGTTTGTCAACAAAATAGCGCTTGACTCTTGAGACAAGCTAAATTACACCATATTGTTAATGACATTAAGCATACATTTTTTTAAATACCTTCGCGAAGTAAAACTTCTGTACGTAGTACTTATTATTATTCTGTGGTTAAAGTAAAATGGTGCAACTAAGCCTTAGCGCTGCTATGAATAATGGTCTGGAAGAATTGTTATGCTATACCGTATTTAGTATCAGACTTTGTTCAAGCCTCTATGAATGGTTAATACTAGTGAAACTAGCTGTGGATGTGGCTGGCTGCATTCAGCGGGAAATAAATATTAGGAGCTGATTTTTAAACTCGTATTATGAACATGTAGCAATTTTTTGTACAATCAGTTGCATTTTTTCATTTATTTTTATAAAGGTACCTTAATTTTAACGGGACTAAATCTGCGTTTCAGTATGTTTGTACTCGTACGTAATTACCAACAATACACTACATTTTCATTTTTAAAATCAAAATTAAGGATGTCATTATTGTACCCCTAAGTGTTAAACGTTTCTATGACCCCTAAATCCTTGTCACCCTGCCCATAGACAAGCGGAATTATTGCTTTCTCGGTTCATTAAGGTCAGCTTTTACAAAGGGGCAAATTAAAACTTAATGACTGCTCCGATTGGGGTCATAAATCTGTCGCCCCGTCCACATTGTGGGGGTGAAAGATAAAAATGGATTTCTGTTAGGGCCAGTACTGAAAGGGATACTTACGAAAGGTTAAAGGTACTAAGCCTCTACGTGGGTACAAACCTATCTATAAAATAAATTGCGTATACTATATAGCGTACGAGGATATTTTAGAATAGAAATTTAGGTCGAGTTGCACCACCTAACTTTAACAGTAACTATGACGATAACCGGTGCTTTTTGTGTGGAGTTTGACAGATTTTTGACGTTTGTCAAAGTCAAAGTAAGATGGTGCAACCCAGCCTTAGAAAGGAAATGAGAAAATATGGCTACCAACCTTATCACAATCAGTCAGTGTCATACAGTATTGGATATTGCATTATTTTCCGATAGGTAGACCATAATTAATTATTCAAATATATTTTTGCGACATCTTGTTACTATTATTGTACAAGCTGCTTAGGTAAGTAAATATCTATTTACGAGTACGTATAGGTAGCTCTTAACCGAGTCAGTATCTGGGGTAGTATGGGAGTAGCACTGGATGGTGTTTTTGAGACGTCAAACGTAAGCGAGACTTCAGATTTATGCTCTGTCATGTCATAATATGTCATTCACCTCTCCCGTGCCACTCTGATACCTCAGCCACTGACTCAGTTTGAGCGTTTTCACATTTAGGCGATTTAGCAGCACGATAATCGCGCGACAGACGCGCTGCCGTAAATTTCATACTATGTGACAGCGGATGCATGTCTTCAATTATGAAAACGCCGCTGCCGCGCTGCAGTCGCGCTACTAACGGCCTAATGTGAAAGCGCCCTATAAGACCTATAGTTTGGCTGTTGAAACAAAAAACATGTTATCTAATAGTCTCGTTGTGAATTGTTAGCTCCTTTTAAAGAAATGGGTAAAGCACAGTAAAAGAACTAACTAAATTCCGACAATCTGAGTCTCTCCTTGCACGCACGCTTTTCTTTTATTCAGAGGTTTATTTATTTATTACGACAAACCCTAAGCTGAAACTTTTTCTATTAGCAATTACAAAACTTCACCCTTCATTCAGTTTCAGTAGATAGTTTCTAAGCACTTAGATATCTAAGATAAAACCGTACTTATTAGTTTTTGTCCGTGAAATAAACACCCCATTCAAGAGTGAAAAGCGTCGTTTTTTCTAGAAAACTGTTACTTTTACCCAATTAAAATTTCATGACGTCATTCATTCATACTTTCATTTCAGCAAAATGACATCCACTGCTGGACTAAGGCCTTCCCCAAGGATTTCCACCTAGTGGGAGGCCTGCCCACACTACGTCTTCCTGCCCGTAGTCGTGACTCGAGAAATTTTCTGCTCCAACCGACAAATACTAAAAATACTCTAAACAAATTGACTCTTCCATGTGTTCACAATTACCTACTGAAATCTGTGTTACTCTCCTAGTAGAAGCTTGCAATCGAATCGAATACTGTAACTATGTATTAAATTATCAACCCAGAAAGAGAGCAAAAACGTATTTACGTTACGGTGCCGATAAGTGTGCGTTGTAATACGGAGTTTCATACAAATAATACTGACCGCCCCGATTTGATACGGTTACGATCCGTTTCCGAGTTGATAAGTGTGCTTCGTCCTTAATACTGTAGGTACTTAGCCATGATACACGTCAAGCTTGACACGGCCATAAATACCGGGCAGATCCCGGCGATGTAGTAGATTTGTCACGTGATCCGGGAATTAGTCTTCGCTCGACAATCTTAAGCCTACCTGATTCAGGCATTATACGTCTTCGATATTCACTTACGCCTATAAGAAGGCAGATAAAAAGGTATTCTTATACCTGTGAGAATACAGAAAAGATGTGATATTTTTGAAAGCTCTTTATAAGTAAGCTTGACGCGCTGTCACCTGTACTTATCAAGTTAAGCATTGGATAATCTTTGTTATTGGGTTTATGTAGCTAAGTAAACTCAGGATAGTCCTAATTATAAATTTAAGTAGTTTTTAAATGCAATCGATATAAAATCATGTACTGTTTTTGTTCAGAGGATTAATAAATTTTAAAAAAGTATTCATTTGACTCTATCACCAGCCCAAATACTTTTGAGTAAATTAAGTTTGTTTGAAAAATATTTGGAAATAAATCGTCTGTTTGACTAGTAGATTAATGCTTTCTAGAATAAAGTGCGTCGTTGTAACATTCTACGGGCCAAAATAGTAAATTAATACAGTAGGGAGATCATATTTAAATCACCCAAAATGTTCAAATAATAAATATTGTCTTAGGATAACCAACAAGTGTTAAAAAGATGCTTTTGAAAATCCTTAAAAGTTAAATCCTTTCAAAGCAAACACAATCTGTAACGTAAATAAAAAAGGAGTGCGGTTGGCCACTTTGACCCATTTAATAACTCTCAACTTTTCATATCTTCCTCTTAACTTTTATTGAAAATTTATGTTAAAAGGTCACGGAAGTGAAAGAAAACTTTAAAACTGGAGCAAGCTTTATAAAATATGTATTTAAATTGTTTAGTTTCTTTGCGTGTATTTTATTTGCAATATTACTGAAAGTTACTAGGTACTGTAAGGACTATTCCCACCTCTCGTTCCTACCGCTGCAACTCCTGTGTAGCCAGGATTTACAGCTTGAACGCCAATAAAAACCCAACCAGTGAAGGTCAAATTTGTCCCCGGGGAAAGTTAAACTGTCATTGGATCCGCAACGAAATTTATCAGTAGAACATAGAGCTTGAAATTATGGTTCGACTTCCCTTAATTGCAAAGGGAGGGAAGGAAAGCTGCTCTACGCTTAAGCCATCATATTATAGTGTGGATGAGGTTTGTGTCCAGCAATGGGACGTATATATCCTTAATTTTCTTTTGGTTGCCCAGTTGCTTAAGCGAATGTCTGCCTTGACATCTGGCCAATCAAAAGAGACCGAGGGAAAGTGATCTAAAAACCAATAGCGATACTTTTGTCGCATTTTTGTGGGGATACTTTAACTACACCTACTTACGGAGGAGCACAAAAATCCCCTGTGTTTTTTATGTGCGTTAAAACGTTTGAATACGCGCCTTAATTACCGCATTACACCGATGTATCTTACCCCATTGTAAAGCCTGTAACACAGCCTCGTACTACGCGACACGGCCATAAATACCGGGTGATCCCGGGTGATATTGTAGATTTGTCATGTGATCCCAGCCCGGGACTAATCTCTTAGTACGCCAGGCTAACACGCGCCGATATGTCAATTCAAAGCCTTGTCGCGGGCGCAAACATGATGTGTACCTTACTAAGGGTGACAGATGTTATTGGGTTAAGTTTAATAGGGATATAAGATTTTTAACTTTCGCGTTCCATTTCAATTAAAATAGTAAGTTAGTCTGCTTGTGACCACGGCTGCAGCATCGCAGCCGAAACGTCAAGCGCCGTGAGTACATAATGTAACTCATTAATAAACGTCGCGTTAAGACCCGTGTCTTACTAAATTAATAGGGATGTTTTCTGGGTAAAAAAGCCAGTTTAAATTCGTCAGTTAACTTATCAAAAAATGTGTTTTTCACTTTTTTGAACTAATGAAAATTTAAAGGGATAGAGAAACATACGGCTAGTTCATCATTTTATAGCAAATTCATTTCTGGATAGTGTTTCCTACAGTTTTTTTACCAAACTGACTTTTCCATCAATTCGACTAAAGTAAGTTTTAGTTCACTTTATTATGTAAACAAATTGGTAAGCTATAGCTCTTTCAAGCGGTCTTTTGGTGCCGAAAATAATATTTATCAATCGTGCCCTTTAATTAGAACCACCCCCGTAACTCTATTATTCTCTATTATTCCACCATACTCTCTATTCATAATTCATTAGACATTCCAGTTTGGAAACTCTTACCTAGGTCAATATAAATATTGATTGTCTAGACTGTTACAGAANTAAAGATGTTACTTGTATCACTGTGTAATGCAGAATCAACCAGAATAAAACATGTCGGTAGTTTTTATACAATCCAAAACTTACTCTAAAGCGCTGAGGGGCACATCCGTTTCCGTTTAAGGTTATTTTATATTAATTAGTTTTTAAAAGACAAATATATATGAAATGAATATTAAAATACATGAAATAATTAGTCCTAATTTATAATGAATTTAGTTATCCAAAAATAATTGATTTATGGTTTAACAATATTTTAAATTAAGCAGACAATCAATGGCGTCTATATCCGTTTGGCGCCATTATTGTACTTATCCATTATTTGTGAAATCTCAATGAAATATCCTTGAAAAATTAAAATATAATAATTGTCTATTGTAGAAATAAGTTGCTTAATTATTAATAATAATATAATCCTTCTATCTGAATAAGTGCATTAATTTCCGGTAGCGCCCATAAGGGCGCTCACCTTAAAACTTGTAGCAAAATAATTATGAAATACATTGTAGTACTGCTTGCAACTTATAAATTAAAATAGTTAGATAATTAAAAGTGGTGCATCCGGGATGTGACGGCGTGTGACGTAGCTAGGCACGGCAGGCATTTTGTAACACTTGGCCATCCTGGAATAGCCGTGTCCCACGGCGCCCTAACGGCACGTTGTTGTCCGCCACGGCATCAGTCCTCTGAAATGAGAGTAAAACGAAGGGAAAGAATCAAAACTTTTAAAGAAAGATCACAACAACATCACGAATATTACAGATTCGACCAAATTTTTTTTTTTTTTTTTTCCCCGAGAATAACTCCGGGTAGAACTGACACATTGACAATTTCAGTATGGGAAATATGACAACACTGACGATTTATTCTGAGATTAATATTTTAACTATTATTTGGTCGAATCCACCAGAAGTCACACGAGACATTATTTTATGTAGGTCACATAGGCATGATACGTAGGTCACAGAGGCATTATTTTACATAGGTACACAAATATTATTATATGTAGATCACACAGATATTACTTTATGAAGGTCACGCAGATATTATTTTACGTAGGTCACACAGACAATATTTTCCGTAGGTCATAATTATAGTCACTACTTAGGTCACATAATCATTTCTTATGTCACACAGACATCACTTTATGTAAGTCACACGGACATTACTTTAGGTAAGTCACACAGACATTACTTTACGCAAGTCACGCAGACATTACTTTAGGTAAGTCACACAGACATTACTTTACGCAAGTCACGCAGACATTACTTTAGGTAAGTCACACAGACATTACTTTNGTTATCCAAAAATAATTGATTTATGGTTTAACAATATTTTAAATTAAGCAGACAATCAATGGCGTCTATATCCGTTTGGCGCCATTATTGTACTTATCCATTATTTGTGAAATCTCAATGAAATATCCTTGAAAAATTAAAATATAATAATTGTCTATTGTAGAAATAAGTTGCTTAATTATTAATAATAATATAATCCTTCTATCTGAATAAGTGCATTAATTTCCGGTAGCGCCCATAAGGGCGCTCACCTTAAAACTTGTAGAAAAATAATTATGAAATAAATTATATAGTGTAGTACTGCTTGCAACTTATAAATAAAAATAGTTAGATAATTAAAAGTGGTGCATCCGGGATGTGACGGCGTGTGACGTAGCTAGGCACGGCAGGCATTTTGTAACACTCGGCCATCCTGGAATAGCCGTGTCCCACGGCGCCCTAACGGCACGTTGTTGTCCGCCACGGCATCAGTCCTTTGAAATGAGAGTAAAGCAAAGGGAAAGAATCAAAACTTTTAACGAAAGATCACAACAACATCAAACTCCGGGTAGAACTGACACATTGACAATTTCAGTATGGGAAATATGACAACACTGACGATTTATTCTGAGATTAATATTTTAACTATTATTTGGTCGAATCCACCCGAAGTCTCACGAGACATTATTTTATGTAGGTCACATAGGCATGATACGTAGGTCACAGAGGCATTATTTTACATAGGTACACAAATATTATTATATGTAGATCACACAGATATTACTTTATGAAGGTCACGCAGATATTATTTTACGTAGGTCACACAGACATTATTTCACGCACCTACCTATCTATATAGTTTTAAACTTTTATGGTCGCTAACAAAATTAAGGTACGGTAGTAATCCAGTCAGTAATAATAATAATGATATTTCACGTGGTCATGCAAATATTTTACGTAGGCCAAGCAGACAATATTTTCCGTAGGTCATAATTATAGTCACTACTTAGGTCACATAATCATTTCTTATGTCACACAGACATCACTTTATGTAAGTCACACGGACATTACTTTAGGTAAGTCACACAGACATTACTTTACGCAAGTCACGCAGACATTACTTTAGGTAAGTCACACAGACATTACTTTACGTAAGTCACGCAGACATTACTTTAGGTAAGTCACACAGACATTGCTTTGCGTAAGTCACGCAGACATTACCTTATGTAAGTCACACAGACATTACATAAGTCACGCAGACATTACCTTATGTAATTTACAGGAATAATATTTTAAACAAGTCACCAAGACATATCAGAAGAGGTCACCAAGACATTATTTTAGGATAGTTTGAGCTGGTTTACATATTATAATAGTTTTATAATTATAACTGATGCAATAAAAGTTTTATTCCTAATGTGTTTTATTTGTGAACGGATAATTTATCTGNTCTATCTGCATAAGAAATAGTGGATTTGTATGGCCTTAACACCTCGTCGCGTACAACTGCACTTTTCTTATAACCCTTCGTCTCTTTAACACTAATGATTGTATAGCGATCTAAATTGGGTGCTTTACAAACCGACTACTCTTTTTGTGATACATTAGCAGCAACGTGTCTTTACTAGCTCCTCCTTTCCACAAAACTAGTTTCCCTATATTTTAAACAGTATTTAACACATTTCTTATGAGATTCGGCAAATCGATTTATCATCAGGGTCATATTTCTATCGACGTGGAACTTCGCAGCTTCCCTCCTAGCACTTGTTTTTGTGGTAAACAGCAGGTAAATAGCATTATGATACTACCACTACATTATTATCATACCCAAATACGAGTTAAAATGGAAGAATGGTCGTGGTAGAATTTGAGTGTTATTTATTCCCCATACGACATCATGACGTAGATTCTCATCTTATGTGCTCTCACTTTCTGAAATAATTAAACCATCGATATTGCACGATTTACGCGTTCAACCTGTCCGTTTGACCTGGGGCCTAGGACCTAGTTCAAGACGTGTTTAAACTAACTGTCTTCAGCAAACTTTTTAAAGTAAGTAATAATTCTCGTAAGTTGCCAAAAATACTTGCTTCTTTTAAATGCTTATCTAATGGTTTCGTTAGAGCTACACTTTTAACTGCCATGGCGAACACAAACATCGTAAATGAGTCTATCACCTCTAGGTCCAAGTGATCGGCATGTAAAGTGTGCATAGGTACTGGTACTTTTGATTATATAGATGATATAGTTCTCCCTACAGTTTTCTATACCCTAACTTTCCATAATAATATGCACCTTGTAAACAAGAGTTAAAATAATTTCCTTATAAAAAATCGCGTCGTTACAACAAAACAGATTTTATAGTATTTTCACATCTCTCAAGATCAGGGCATCTCTGCCAAACCCCATATTTTGCTAGGATAGGTAATATAAAACGGTCCCCGTGGAAAGTTTTCCTATACAAAGGATTATATTTTCGTCATAATTTTTAATTATAATCCGGATTACTTGACTTTCTATTATTTTCTGTGCAATCGTATATTGAACTCATATTNGTTCATACAACACATATTCCCATCAAATTTCATCACTGTAGTACTTATAGTTTCCGAGTAAATCGGCTGTGACAGACGGACAGACGGACAGACGGACAGACGGACAGACGGACAGACGGACAGACGGACAGACGGACATGACGAAACTATAAGGGTTCCGTTTTTGCCATTTTGGCTACGGAACCCTAAAAACGGTCCCCGTGGAAAGTTTTCCTATACAAAGGATTATATTTTCGTCATAATTTTTAATTATAATCCGGATTACTTGACTTTCTATTATTTACTGTGCAATCGTATATTGAACTCATATTGAACTAATATTATAAACACAATTGTATGGATGTCTGGATGTCTCTGATCTCTCTTTCACGCAAAAACTACTGAACTGATTTCGACGAAACTTTACAGTATTATTGTTTATAACCCAGAATTACATCTAGGCTATAATTTATGATGATAGTATGTCAAACCAAATGTTAGTAAATAAATATCACGTGAGAAATATTTACAAAAAACGCCGTCTTTAAACATTGCTTTTGACGTTCGGAAATATAACGTTCGTAACGACGAAGCCGTGCAGCGTCATCTATCAAACGCTGTTCAAACTACTGATTTTGACATTCGTAAATAATAATATTGAAATTTTATTAAATAAATAAAATTTTAAATCACAGTGTACCATTGGTTTAAAACGGGGTAAAACGGGGTCCACGCGTACGAAGTTGCGGGCGGCCGCTAGTATTTAATCTTAAATTTGAAGAGTCACCAACCAATCTAGCTCGTCAATGTGTAAAACGCCCCTGAGATGTTTCCACTTTTTGCGTCTACGTGTTTCATGCATTCTCCCGGCCTATATTCGATATGCAAATCACAATTCTGGATCCCTTTCCCTAATCAGATTGTACTTTTATGGATAATTATGCCTATTATAATATACATTCGAATCCATTTTAGCAAGTTTACAACTGCCAAGGTTTCAAGTTCATAGCTAAGTATGGTAGAACTGTAACTGCCTTGCTATCATAAATTTAGTTTATAGCACTGGCTTTTCCACTTCAAGATTTGAAATGAGTTCTCCTGTTCCGGATCTCAGTACCAAGGTACCTACCTACTTTTGTTAATTTAGCTAAGGGAAGAGCAATTTCTGAAATCTATAATGAACTTTCTAAAATACTAAGTAACTAAGCTCAAGAAACTGTCTAATTTCGTGTACATTTTTAGGTCTTGTATTCAGAGACTCAATTTATTTTTGTTTGACCAAGTCGACACTAGTTTCAAGGAAAGAGCACATGTTTAAATTTAATTTCTAATTGGCTTTTTGTAATAGTCCCAGAACACATTTTAACAACTGTATTCCTTCTTTAACGGTCACAGTTTGGAACATCATATAATCAAGGCATGTTGCTACATCACCTTTGACGTCATTAAGGGCAAGTCAGACTAATACAACAGGGCTTGCAAATTCAAACACTAACCCGCGCACTACTCCAGCATCAATTAGATCTTATTATACGCCGACTCGCGCACTATTCCAGCATCAATTAGATTTTATTAAATTGCACCTTTTAATACTTTAACAATTAAACTTTCTTTATAATATAATCTATAGGGTTTGAAAAAAATATGGTCTGGTTTATTAGTTGAAGTCTGAATATGCATTTAAATAGGATTAGCTAAATCTTTTGAATCTCTAGCGAACATGTAACCACAGGTAAGTAATATCAGAATAGAATAGGTAGAATGAAAGTTTTTCTCGATCTTTCAATTTAAATCTCCGATATCTATCTTCCTTAGTTGTGATAAACTATAGCAATCGGCAGCTGGTGTATTTGATGACTCGAGTTTTATGAATTAAGTATATCACCCACAATAAAAATAAAAAATACTGTCGCCACCACTAGCAAGTAAAGTCCGGCTGGAGCTATCCATTTATGGGCCTCCAACATAACTACCGCCGTACCCATATTAACAAATTTTATTATTATTTTTCGATGCGAATAATTTGTTAAGAGAAATAAAGATCGTCGTTGTAAGTACTTAATATCAACAAATAATTCGACTAAACTGTTGCTTTGAGGTGGTATGATTACATCGCTTTGTAGATACCCTATTTAGTGATAAGTAAGTTACGCTACGGCATACTTTTAAAGCAATCGTCTCGTTTTCAGGACTTAACCAACTGAGCCGAACCATTAATTGTAACTATACTTGTGCCTGATTGATAAATCATCGGTTGTCCTAGAATGAGGTCTACATCTGCTAAATCGTTGTCAGTTATTTCCGCACCCACATAAATACACATCAATATTTAAATCTGTATGATCTGCCTTGTGACCGAGTATGACCACCTCCAAATCCTCGCATTATATTAATTGGTCATGACAATGCTAGTTTTAATATTTCTGCTTTCTTATTTGTCAGTGTAATGTATTTAATTTACTTCCAGTATTAATATAAATCACACAGGTTCTCTCGAATGTGAGCGAAGCGCTTGAATATGCTCATAAAACGTAGGTATACTTAATTGGACTTACTTGTGGTAGCTGCTCGTGCAGTCTCGATGTGGAGGCTGCAACCCAGAAGGTGATGACCGCGGCAGTCCCGCATCTCGTGGCCGACCCGGTGACAGATGTAGCATCGCCTTACTCCAGTATTTTTCCGTTTTATTGCCGATGTCTTGTTTCTTCTAGTGTTGTCGTCAGCTGCAATCTTCCCAATCCAGGTTGTAGTCTTCGAAGTTTTCATACCAGCATCTTGCACACGGAGTCGAATTTGCATAAATTGTTTTCCAGTGTTTTTCCACCCATAGACAGTTGACCACGTAACGTGTTATTGTCTTCAGGCCCAAATTTAAGGATGACTTCAGAATCGGCTTGATTCGAATGAACCGTCGTTTGCTTGGTGCGGGCGTAGGATTTGAAGAAAAAAAAAAATTGCATCTTCTTCAGATTTTCCAGAGGCGGAGCCGTCTTCTTCTTCCATCATCTTCATCAGATTTTCGTCTTCTTTGCCAAGACCAGGCAGCGTAAGGGCCCGACATTTTGCAAGATCCCACTTCTGAAGTGTTACAGAAGGTAGGAACGAGGTGAAATCAATAAGTAAAGATGTTACTTGTATCACTGTGTAATGCAGAATCAACCAGAATAAAACATGTCGGTAGTTTTTATACAATCCAAAACTTACTCTAAAGCGCTGAGGGGCACATCCGTTTCCGTTTAAGGTTATTTTATATTAATTAGTTTTTAAAAGACAAATATATATGAAATGAATATTAAAATACATGAAATAATTAGTCCTAATTTATAATGAATTTAGTTATCCAAAAATAATTGATTTACGGTTTAACAATATTTTAAATTAAGCAGACAATCAATGGCGTCTATATCCGTTTGGCGCCATTATTGTACTTATCCATTATTGTGAAATCTCAATGAAATATCCTTGAAAAATTAAAATATAATAATTGTCTATTGTAGAAATAAGTTGCTTAATTATTAATAATAATATAATCCTTCTATCTGTATAAGTGCATTAATTTCCGGTAGCGCCCATAAGGGCGCTCACCTTAAAACTTGTAGCAAAATAATTATGAAATACATTATATAGTGTAGTACTGCTTGCAACTTATAAATTAAAATAGTTAGATAATTAAAAGTGGTGCATCCGGGATGTGACGGCGTGTGACGTAGCTAGGCACGGCAGGCATTTTGTAACACTATAGTAGGTATTTATTTACTTTAAAAAATACTCGATTTGTTAGTTTCTGTTTGGGATTTAACCTTTTGCTAAGATGAATTAAGCCTGAGTTGCACAACCAAACTTTAAGCGTAACTACCACGATAACCGGTGCTTTTTGTATGGAGATTGTCATATTTTTGACGTTTTTTTTAAAGTAAGATGGTATTTTTTTTTAAAGTAAAAAAGTTCTTCTTCTTTTCGTGTCGACAACAAACCTACAAGTTAAGTTAAATACTGAGTAAGATACAAGATACTTTATTCATGTGTATTAATTTTAAAGAAAATAATAGCGCTTAAATAAGTTTCTGTATAGTTAAGTTTCATTAAAAATTTGAAAGAGAGCTACTCTAGCAAACCTAAGTGACTTTCCCTATTAGGTACTTTGTGTCTACCATAACTCAAAATTATGTAATTTATAGCTTAAGGAGATAATGTTCACCATAATAATTAACTTATTTATTAAAGCTATATCACTAAAATCTTAATTAAGTGGCTAAAGTGTAATAATGTGCTTCGATCACGGTATTCATTACTTTCATGGGGTACGAGTGATTTAAGCCATTGTCTGATTTGAAAGATAGTATCATTTAAGCTATGTTATGTAAATTTTTATGGGATTTTATTATTTATGGTTATTGAAGGTTGAGACAAGTTAATTAAAAAAAGTACTTTTAGTGCTAATTATGAAAATATAAGTAGGTAAGTAACTATGTACAGTACGTATTATGATAAATATTAGTGATACATCTTAAGAGAAACAACATAACCCTCCTTCTGGCGCAATCAGTTAAATAGTTAAGATACGTGCAGTTTTGAAAATGTGACGCTAATAATTACTTTAACAAAAATAATGACTGTATGAAGTTACTATGATGACTTAAATTTTCATCAAAGGTTTTCTGTCCTAAAAAATATTTTCATTAGCACACATTTATTCGTTTTCTTTTTTTTATAAAAGTATCCTACACATGAACTGGGAATACGAAAATAACAATATGAACTGACCAAGCGTTCATACAACCGACCCTTGTTAACCCGTTGACTGCGCACGGGGGCCGCCCGGACCGCGGACGCAAGTTTTCGACAGTTGCAGATTAAAATGGCGGACGTGCGTATGGGCGGGTCACTGTGATATGGCAAAAGCCATCGGTCTCTATGAAACTTGCAATTATTTAGTTTTATATCTCAACAAAAAAAAATGTGCATAACAAAGGTTTTAATATTTAAGTCTATACAATTATCTGTTTACTAACTTATTCTAAAAATCATTTGATTGATTAGGTAATGCATTGGAAACATCGGAACATTAAATTCCGCTTAATGAAAAAACTACCTTTAAAATAAATTGTTATTAAGTAGGTATGCGTTTCATTTCACGCATCACTTCAATTATTTTACCCTCGCAAAGTCGCTAAACATTTTTAAATCGTTATAAGTCGGTTGTGTTTTGTTTCCGTAATACAAGCAGCCCGCAGCCGAGCGGTAATCTCTCTGCGCGCGTGACTCGACTGCGTACGTCGCCACCTTTATCTTTGCGGAAAATTGATAGTTCATTGAGCTCACGTGTTTTCAGAAGATTTCGGGAAAATATTTTAAGTGAATAAAGTTTGGAGGTATGGCGAAAGTTGGAGGAAATACTTTCCAATTTTCGCCATACATACGATTTTTAGTTATTGAATATAAATATTTTAGACAAAGAAGAGTATGCAAACTCTAGATAAATCACCGACTCTTGGTGTGTACGAGTTTATCTACAGATAAAATAATGAAAGGTAAATATCTGAGATTACCTACTGACCTTTAATCTTTTATCGAGTACTAAAGTTATGGTTAACGCATAATATTGAAAATATTATGGTTAACGCATAATATTGAAAATATAGAAAATATTGTTAAAAAATAAATGGGATATTGGCACAGAGCTAATTTTGCCTAAGACTTTACACTTGCAACTCTATCAAAACTAGCCAATCACTTGCATCCTATCCTTCCAAGCAGGCATCCCCTTATCAGCCGCAAGGGACGTGGAGTTAACCTCTGTAATCCTGGCTGATCGTGATACCCCGTAGCTGAGACGTCTGACACTTCAAGCTATACATTCTTATTGCAAAATAACCCATAATACAACTGCATAGGATGCTTGGTGTTTAGATTGACGTGCTGTAGAACTTCGGGCAATAGCTAATTCAGCTGAGCGTGTTGGGCGATCATTGCTTGTTGTAATAACTGTTGTTAGTTTCAACGTGCAGGTGCAACTTGGATGGGGATAGTTCGCAAGCTATCGACCGCGCGATTTGAATGACGACATGCAATCTTAAATCTTAAGATAGAGAAGCAAAGCGTTTTGATTGGCGGTTAAATAGTTAAATTAGTGTAGTTAAATATGTAAATCTAATCATGGATTTTCTGACGTGTGAATTGTAAATGAAAAATAAATGATGTTTTTAATGTAACATGAAGATTAACACGCTCACTGCGTTATGAGGTCTAAAAAGCCACATGCAGAACTTATCGCAGGTGCGGCAGTCATAATCGCGTTCTCTCACTCTGTGCGGGGGGCGACTANTAAGCGGTGCAAAAACGTGTATCGAAGATGCGAAGCAAATAAACGTCGAGTGATGACCGAAAATTTACATTTCGGATTGTTTTGTTGTAACTATCTGGGAAAATAATTTATTCGTGTTTGTTTCGAATGAGGACATTCATGACTTAGCAGGATGGCCGAGAGGTTTACTAACCAATCAGTTTTTTTTTAATAAAAAAAACTTTTTGATATCATACTGAATCTACATAATAATATTGTATTTATTGTCCATATAATACTAGATATTGGTTACTGCGATTGCTTAGGCGTATCACAGCGACTCTCAACATTTTTTTTATATTTAAATATATATATATATATATATTAATTATATATACATATATATTAATATATATTAATTATATATACATATATATTAATATATATTAATTATATATATTAATTATATATACATATATATATATATGTGTGTTTTTGAAGTTACAGATTCTGAATAATAGGCACTGTAGATGCGCCTAAATAATTGCACAATATAACTTTAGTTCTAAGGTCATATAAGTAATCGTGTCCGGGACGGACACCAGTGTTGGGGCACGCATAATACGAGTAGTCGAATCGTAACTATTTTTATTAAGCCACTTTTATGTTATATCTTGTCAATTTTTTTCTTATCTTATCTTGTTTATCGAACATTATTTTCACAAAGACAATCCCAGATCGATGCTTGTAACATGTCATGTAGTAGTAGACCTATTAGATAATTAGGGCTTACATTATGTGGGTCATTAGCCATGACAATAGACTTGCAATATCCGTCACACGTCAAACCACATTCTAACAAAGCTTAATTAATTAACTAGGTATTTATGAAGATGTACAAGTACACAGGATGGTCCCTATTGTTTCATGAGACCAATAATAAAAAGTTGTCATTTTTGTGGTGTTTACGTAAAGTTAGGTAACCTGCCCACGCCTTATGTTCTGAATAGCTTGTTTAGTGATACAAATTTCTTTGGTTGAAAATTTCAAATGATATTTTGTAAAAAAAGATTAGAATCTGATGTGCTACGAACTCTACCTATTTGTTTTTATAAGTATGTTCACGTTTAGAAAAAGTAATGTTGCTGAGTAAATATATTTTTAACGAAATGCTCTTGGCTATGATCTTATCTTGTAGCAAATAATGATTATAATAGGTACTTTATATATTTATAAAGCGAATTTACATTAAACAGCGCAAGGAATTATTCCTTATGTAAATTGAACTAAAAGCTAGTTATTTGCATAATTATTGAAATTAAGGTTTTTATAATCTTTCAAATACTCTGTTTATATTTTGATATCAAATATCTTGCTCTCACTCCACAGAGAGTACTTGTACCTTCGTACAGTCTAGAAGACTAGATAAATCTTATATTTATTAGTCACACAACTGAAATTTTAAACAGTATTTAGTTTAGGTAAGTACTTTGAAGGTAATGAAGATGAAATAGTAATTACGCGCTTACTCATACATTAGTTCTGTAATGAAACATAAATTAAAATTAATTTAAGTAAAAAAACAATTTAAAACTACATAACTGCAAAATTCTGACGGCGCGGCGGCGCTATATTAATATTTTTGATTTATGTGTGAATTTAACTAACTAGTCTCTAGTTGACTATAATACTAAGCACCCGTGATACATGGCCTCAGTCAAACAGTCTCAGACTTATTAATTAGTTCAAAATTAATTAAGTTATGAGCACACTAAGTACCCACCGTAAACAGTCTGTATTCACTTGTATTTGTCAAATTAACCTCATTCATCAAAACGTATTGTTTGGCAAGTACTTTACATAAAACCAGCTTAAGTGGCAACCCATCTATACTTGGTAAAGTGTAGCTTCTTTTTCGACATTCCCTTCATTAATTTCAGTTCAGATCACGATATCTGGAAGAGGGCGTACAAACGTGCGTTATCACGCCGTCTCAAAAACCACGGTATTCTTATATAATGGAAAACATAACAGTGCTTCTTCAGTGCCTATCTTAAAATCCTATAAAATCTACCCCGGATTGAATGAATAGGTAGGTAGGTAGTTACTTACTTATCTACAAAAAAATTTTGCAAAATTGCATGTACTTTTACATTACCCTGCGACAAATAGCCCAACGGTGGCCAGACTCACTATCCGAAAAACGCAGGTTCGAACCCCGCCGCCCACTGGATTATTTGTGGTACTCGTAACTCAAGCATTTTAGCTTGCCAGGAGGATATAACGGGTTATAGAGAATGTCTGGAGGTAGGTACTTATTTAAAATTTATTAGCTGTAACTACGTGTGTTGTGTAAAATGGTATAAAATCTATGGCCATACAATAAGAAGGAAGTACCTAACTTGTAACCGCATTATGACTGTTGCAAAGGCGGATTTGCTTATTTAGAACTTAGCTAATGAGTCCAATTAAAAGCTTTGTAGCAACAAAATTAATTTCGATTATTTACTTTGGTTTGTAACTTCTGAGTCTCTGTTATTTGTGGCGGTGAAAGACAACACATCCCGCTTTTATCCGTTCAAATTGCGTCAGCCCTCATGAAGCCATTAAGTAACATTATTGTCAAAGCTTTTACGTCCCATACAGCGTGTTTTTGGTTACATAGCCCGAGATTAGCAGCAGAAATTGTATTTTACATATTTGTTTTGCGAAATTGCCCGAATTTAAACAACAGGAGAAGCGACAAAGCCGTCATATAATTGAAAGTGTGATGAGAAGCAGATCTACCCACGCGTCAATCTGAAACAGAAACAAAATTACGTTTTATATTTTATATGTGGGGATTATTATAAAACACTTGCAGGGTTTTCTATTTACTGCTTTTTCCTTCGGCAGCTTTTCTGAAGGATAATAATCGTAGTTCCCTGTAAAAAATTAAACATAACGCCTCTTCATAATAATTTAAAAAAAAAGGATTCCGTGCTTCAGACAGACATCTAGTAAAAGCTCAATATCACGAGCTTCAAAAAGGTTTATGGCTTTTCAAATTTGACACTGGGGCGCTACAGCACATCGTAAACTATCATGGCTGCAAAAAGTGACAAAACTATATTTCCTAGAAGGTTCTTACCTTGATTCATTAAACACTCTTTTTGAAGATTTTGTTTGGCTCTCTCTATAGATACATTAGTAAGTAAGTAGATTTACAATCTTCAATAAATGATTAACTCTATACGTTATAAAGATAAACTACTCTGCAAATTACATGAGACAACATTTAAGTGGAAGATAGTTTATCAATAGGGTTACCTAGGGCTCAACCTTTGCACGGGAGCTAAAAGCTCGAGGTATTCATTGCGTCTGATCGGACCAAATTAAGATTTTATCAAGTTTACCTAACTTGATTGCTAATATTAATGAACAAGTAGTAGGTGTAGGTAAGTAGGAGTGGTCTTTATTTTAGGTTTCCAAAATCTGCCAGTGTAACTTAATCTTTTTAACATATGTACCTAATTACGCTTATTTCGGATCGTAGGAGTAGGTAGTAAGTATATAGAAATCTCAAGTATAAAAATAGATTTTCGGGAGAGAGAAAAAAACACCTTTGTAGTTCAGGAAACAGGAACGCTTAACTTTTTGTTTATTTTGGACAACTACTGACGAGGTTGGAATTGGTTTTTTAACCGACTTCAAAAAAGGAGGAGGTTATATGTTCGACTGTATGTATGTTTTTTTTTTTTTCTATGTATGTTCACCGATTACTCCGTCAATTGTGGACCGATTTTCAAAATTCTTTTTTTGTTCGATAGGGTACACTTCTGAGGTGGTCCCATTGTCACCAAGTCAGGATCTGATGATGGGATCCTAGGGAAATCGAGGGCAACCCTCAAATTTTATAGGCACGTATATCGTTTTTCAAACTTTTTCTTAAGTTATTCAAGTATTTGCTCCTGGAAATCATCATCTCATATTGATGAGGTGATGATAGAAGGTACAACTCCTTAATGCTTAGGAGTTGGAGGATAATTCTTTTAATTTTATAGATAACTATAGTTTCTAAATTTATTCAAGTGTTTGCATCAGATAGTCATCATCTCATCATGATGAACTGGTCATGGTAGGTACAACTCCTTAACGCTTAGGAGTGGGAGGATAATTTTTTTAAATATTATAGGTACAATAGACCCACAGTTGTATTCTTTCATGTTTTTAAGGTAGGCTGACGGTTTAAGGTCTTTTTAGGTTGCCGATATGATAACCTGTATTTTGTAGGGAATATTATTTTACACTTGACGTGAAGAATATAGTCTCAATGTACTGCCTACCTTCAGTGGTAACATCAAGGTAATAATTAGTTAACTAAAAAGCAAGAAATAAGTTAATTTTTATAAAAAAAATAAAACCGACTCCAAAAAACAAACACTAAAAAGTAGAAAAATAATTACCTACTAATTACTTATTTATTAGGACGAATTAATATTTATGTTATACCATGATTGATACTTTTGGAGTCGGTGCAAGCAAACTTCACACGTTTCATAATCTTGGCACCGACTCCACAAGTATCAATCATGGTATAACATAAATATTAATTCGTCCTAATATATAAGTAATTAGTAGGTAATTATTTTTCTACTTTTTAGTGTTTGTTTTTTGGAGTCGGTTTTATCGGATTGCCACTCGCTGGAAAAGTTAGTGTAAACATTTTCTTTCTTGTTTCTACCATTCATTATGAGGGTACAATTACAAATAGTTTGTGATGT
Organism: Ostrinia furnacalis; assembly: GCF_004193835.3. Taxonomy (NCBI): domain Eukaryota; kingdom Metazoa; phylum Arthropoda; class Insecta; order Lepidoptera; family Crambidae; genus Ostrinia; species Ostrinia furnacalis. The sequence continues at coordinate 216,633 of NW_021131006.1, forward strand.
TCAAACTAATATTCAAAAGTTTCAAAACATAATTTAAAATTACCACACCAAAGTTACATCGCTTGAATTATGACGTTTATAAATCAGTGGCGAATAAAAAATTCTAACTAAGCTTGATCCGGTGTTGCTTCTCAGCACTTGCTATATGTTTGTCTCCAAGCGCTGGTAAGAATGATAAGGAGACATTATGGGCTACCATTTTCATTTCAATAAACAAAGGCAAAAAACCTGTTAATGGCAGAGGTTGTGTGTAGTTCGGTCAGTGGGGCACTAACGCAAAAATAGAACAGCAATAGCAATATAAAAGATTAGTTTTTACAAATGTGTGAACATGTCAGTGTCAAGTTATCTAATGTCAAATCGATAGCAGCGGCCGTCGGGCCGGTCGTCCGTCGAGCTGTAAAAATTTGATGCGCCGCTACACTATCGATCGTCTTTACAAGTTCACACTTTGTTGGCGATTGGTGCCACCCCTGTCACTGCTGTGAAGCATGCTTCTCTTTGCCTACATTAGGGGATTAGTTGCACACTTTTTAAAAATAAATCTAATGGGACTCTGTCCCGGAGGCCTATTCAATTTATTCAAAAATATTCTCCTAGAGAAGTGAAAAGACAATACTTTTAGATAGGTAACGTTACAACGTTAAAGATTTGTTTAATTTTAGTTAATTAGTTTGTTGTTGTAAATTATGACGTCATACCAATCTAGCAACAGCTGCCGGCCAAACTCTACGGGCTATATTTCACCGGGACACCATGGCGGCGCAACCAGTCGCCGCTACCAACAAAATGTACGCGACTGGTTGCGCCACCATGGTGTCTCGGTGCAATATAGCCCTACTTCTGTATTCTACGTTTGTATACTGCCATGTCTCGGTCGTAACCAAGCCCTCACTTTTTTTCCCGATGAAATCCGTATTTTTATCCAATACGAAAAAGGATTTTAAAAAATATTAAGGAGACCAAGGATTACAACACCTTTTGTAAAAGAACCCATTAAGAAACTGAAATAGCTTATTGTAATGTTGAACTCACTCAAAATAGTTTAAAATTATGAATGACTGAACTATACTTAATTTGAGCATGATAATGCGTTTTGTATTATAAATTGAAGACTGAATAGAATTCAATTATCGCGTGTTTAGGTGTTGTCAAATTAACAAAGAACTTTTGCAAGATTTTAATTAATTTGAAGAGATTGAACATATAGGTAAGTTCAAAGGACACTCACCTCGTCCTCTCTGCCTATAATATAAATAGAAAAGGGATGCATGGTATATTTACCTGTCTCCTTTCTTTCATAAATATCTCTTAAGCAAACATTTTATGTAATTGTTAAATAGGTACCTAAATACTGAAAGACAAACGCAGTAACCAAAATAGGATTTCAGTTTGAGTAAAAAGTAATATTGGTGCAATATATTGTTCACATGGATGCTTTTACGTGTTCTTTTTTATTAATTCAAAATATGCTAATTAAATTATAAATGCGCAAAATTAATTGATTTTAAGTAACATAAACGGTCTTCATTATGATTTGTGCGACGTATTCATCAGAACTCTTTTAAGCCAAGACTCTACAAAAAATATTAAAAAAAAATGTAGGGAAAATTTTTGAAATCGAATGGTACTTATTCCTTAATCTATCTAATGGGTAGAGTACCTACTTGTCCACCGACCTCGCATCTCAAAGGCCGTTTCTTTCCGACTTTCAGAGCCAAACTTAAATGAAATTACGCTGGACTGAACTGAGTGCCCACTATCGAATCCAAAGCCTTTACAAACACGAATTGGATTGGGTTAGATATTGTATAGCATTTGGGGTAATCGCTATCAAAACGGCTCCAATCATATACACTTTCGTACGTATCTATCTTCTTTTGAAAGGCGATCATATTAACTTATTGCCCAACGTGGAACTTAGGGACAATAAAATTTGTCTAAGACTGAGTTGCACCACCTAACTTTGACCGTAACTATTACATTAACCGGTGTTTTTTGTATGGAGTTTGACAGATTTTTCACGCTTGTTAAAGTCAAAGTAAGATAGCGCAACCCAGCCTTAATTGTTCAAAACACTTTCGTTTGACTCAACGGACAGAGAAGTAGGATTGATTAGTTACAAAATTAACTTTGAATATTCAAGCAAATTCTCGTACAAGACACATTAAGTTACCCTTATACAAGCATATGATACCTATACTACCCGTCAGGATTATGTTTTGACGAACGCAAAATCTCATTAAGAAATAATTTTCATTAAAAGTTTTTAATAATATAACAATCTAAGTATATTTACTTACATAAAAGTATATTTACTTACATACATGTTGCTGTGTGTTTTAGTCTGTTCTTAATCGTATCACAAGATATTGTTATGCGTACTGTTTTAAAAAGTATATGACTATAAAATTCTATTACAGACTAGCGGCCGCCCGCGACTTCGTACGCGTGGATCCCGTTTTACCCCCTTAGGGGTGGAGTTTCGTAAAATACTTTCTTAGCGGATGCTTACGTCATAACATCTACCTGCATGCCAAATTTCAGCCCGATCCGCGTAGTGGTTTGGGCTGTGCGTTGTCAGTCGTACCAGGCCTGTTCATCTCCGCGAGTTTGCATCGAAAACAAAACACGCGCGACTACCCCTCCTGAGATACCAAATCGACAGGACAATCACGAGCGAGTATTGACGCACGCACGTATTCTTCACCCATTTGCATTGTAAAGACAATAAACCATATGTAAAAACGGTGGTGCAATTAATACTCTGCAGTATTTTTTAACTGCCTGAATAATATTAGAAACACAAAATATAATTCATGCTTATTCATGTATTTCCTCCTAGTCCAGTCAATAAAGCATTATAGATGGAAAACTGTAGAACACAATTTCTGACTTCAGGACTTTATTTAGACTAGTTAGGAGGTGAACATAGCAAAAGTCCCCGCCCTTAGCCCTTGAGCCGACGGGGAGAGGGGGGTTTAAAGGTGCCACTTTTCGGTTTTTCGCTTAATCCTCGGAAACTATGCGTCCTAGTGACATGACTACTTTGAACCAAAAAAAGCATATTCAATTTGCTACAGATGAGAT